>NC_064627.1:905091906-905394936 GCF_023864275.1 Schistocerca cancellata | reverse complement strand
TGACCTCTGTGTAGATATCTAAATCAACAGAGACCGCCAGAAAGATGTATACTCACTTTAAGGAACTAAAAGTATTACTTATCTGTTTACTTTACACTTACTAATTTATAACACATGTTGTACAACATTCAGTTAGTCACATAGTTACTTTAAATGTTCGAAATGTTCACCGTTGGCGGCTATACACATAACAGAACGACGAGCAGTGGCTACAACTACGTCAGTCAATGTTACAGTGGAGATCGCTGCACATGTCGCTGTAATCTCCTCGCGAAGTTCCTCCAGCGTGCGTGGCTTACGTCGATAGACGTTATCTTTCACAGTTCCGGACAAGTAAAACTAAATAAGAATACTTCTTGCGACCGAGGAGGGTATTCACTGGGCCCTCGTCATGCATTACAATGCCCAGGAATATTGTCTTGCAGACAAGCTTGTACGGCTAGGTGGTAGTGTGGTGGCGTCCCATCCTATTGGCAGAAGACCTCTTCATTAACTCCATAAAGTGCACGTACACGTGGAAAAATTCGTGTGCGTAACATTTCCTGGTACACTTCTCCAGTGACAGACGCATCAAAGAAGAAAGGTCCTACTAAGCCCCTAGATGATATTCCACACGTGGACCCCTGGTAGATTTACCGCTTTATCCACATAAACATGCGGATTTTCCGGTGCCCGGTACACGCCGTTATGCCGATTCACGGTTCAATTAAGTTTAAATTGTGCCTTGTCACAAATTGTTCGTCATCAGTTATCATTTGCTGATACCATTCGCAAAATTGCATTCGGCGATCAGGATCGTCATAATTAATCGCGGGCAGTAACCGTGGAATGTAAACTTCTTACTTTGCAGCTTTCAGAATTCTTCGTACACTTGTACTGCTAACACCCACTTCACGTGCACATGGCGTAGCATACTTCTGTGGAGAATCAACAAACTCTTCCAACACGAGACCCGACGAAGCAGGACTTGTAGATATACGCTGTCTTCCTGATCTTCCTTTGTGAATATCACAAATCATTCGATGCAGTTCAAACCTGTCAATGATGCGTTTAATTGTTAGGCGGGTTGGCGGTTCTGTTTCAAACTCCCGCCTCGACTGACGTTGCGCTTCAACGGCATCATCAAACTTGAGGAACCACTTCGCAATACATTTTCGTTGCTCGTCTGTCAAGCGTGCTCCTGCCCTCTTGTTTTCTCAATGCCGAGATGAAAGTAGTAACATCTGTTGAGCCAGAGACCATACTACAATACGCCCGTAATTAAAATTGAACGACAATATCGATATCTCGACAGAGCCTGACAAAGAGTATATACATTCCTCTGGCGGACTCTCCACAAACTGTCGGATCCGTGATACGCAGAATCAGTGAACTATTTCGGTCCAAATACGGTCAAACAAGCTATTAAACAGGTAGTCAGTACGTTTTGGCTCATTAGCGTACATGTTTTTGAATCCAATCACAATCCAATAACTATGTCACTCAATTACAATAAAGCCACGTTATAACGAATATTGTCGTCTGGCTCTTTGAACCTCTAGTTTTACAGTAGAATCGTATTAGTAAATGACTTCATATTCTTATACAGGTTAAACGACAACTTAGTCAACAAAACATTTTAAATATCTATTCTCATGACCTTACCAAATGAATGATAAAACGAATAAGCCATCTATCTTCCAATTAAAATTAGTGGATTCGAAACTTTATAGTTCAGGGCAGTTCTTGGGCCACAATCTCGCCTAGCATAGAGCAAGAATGCTGCTAGGTAACTCGTGTCCGCTGTACGCCACCTACCGTGGGGGTCCGCGGCTCTTACGTGGGCAACTTAGCCGCTCACCTGCCGTTGTCTGTGCGAGCGAACCTTGCTGCTGCTCGACGCCCTGTACGAACACACTGTGTGCTACTGCTGTCCGTGTCGGAGTCCACTCTGGCTCTGCACGCTCCGGTGCGCTCTGCATTAGCAGTAGGAAAATTAGGGAAACAACTTTCGTGTTGTCGCAAATTTTTGTAGTGATAGCGAAGAATGTCATAAAAACATACTAAAAATCACCACTTGTGGGATGCCAGTGTGGGCTTTGAGTAGGCGTTTGATGGATACTTTTTTACTTTTCTCTTGACTAACTAGAAAACCGTGCCTTCCATAGAACATGTTTGCCGGCACAGAATTAAACTACATGAAAATTAAACTACATGAAACATCTTACAGAAAACGTCCTATCCCCATTTCTCTAGAAGCACTGGTTTCCGCGTTGCACGGGATGGAATAATCGCATATTATTAAAAATAGCATTTTAATTATATAAAATAAATGTTTTGTGCCCATTGAACTTAGAAATAACAGAAAATCTTCATTAGTGAGTATAAAATAAGTTCTTGAATGGGTACATTTGAAAAATCATGTTGCAGATAGAGTAACGGTGGCCCATTCAAATACATACCATGGTAGGTGCTGCAACCATGGAACATGTAATGCCAGCTTCTCGGCATCTATATCGTCCCCCACACCCACCAGAACTTCGGTGAAAGATGATGTTCAGTATAGCCTCAGGTGCTACTGGGTCACTAGCTATAGCAATTGCCCGCATCTCGTGGTCGTGCGGTAGCGTTCTCGCTTCCTACGCCCGGGTTCCCGGGTTCGATTCACGGCGGGGTCAGGGATTTTCTCTGCCTCGTGATGGCTGGGTGTTGCGTGCTGTCCTTAGGTTAGTTAGGTTTAAGTAGTTCTAAGTTCTAGGGGACTGATGACCATAGATGTTAAGTCCCATAGTGCTCAGAGCCATTTGAACCATTTTTGAGCTATAGCAATCAATTCTTTCTGTTCATGAAGAGAGCGACAGCGTGTAGTGTAGGTGAATGATCGAAAGCGAGTGGCTGCAATGAGGGGGTGGGATATAGATGTCAGCTTCCTTTCAGTTTACTGTTTGGCCCTTTTCTTCCCTGAAATGTAGTCCATGAAGACACATAATGTACAAGGCACCATTTCCTCAGCCCCACTACAGAATTTTTCACAAGTTCGAAAAACAGAGGTATCATATGCCATTGACTTAGCACCTTCTAAGATTGTAGAGCAAAATTGATTTTACAGCTCTTACCCGTTCTGCATGTTCGTCTTTTCTCTTCAAAGAATACCTTCTCTCATTCGAAATTTTTCGTCCGAACTACGAAATGACACAAGTTTTCCTGGTGTAAACTGTGCTGAAAACAATGTGGTTCCATACTTCTTCTTTCGATCTGTACTTGACTATCTTTATATGAGTTAACTTTCCCGAAAATGTTCACAAAGGACTCAGGTTTCCTTTGTCTTTGCGACAGCGGCTAAAAAGCACAATACTGTATTAGGAAAGCATGTTCTTTGAGAGAAGAGTTAATTGCAGTTATAAATGACCTTCCCCATGAACCATGGACCTTGCCGTTCGTGGGGAGGCTTGCGTGCCTCAGCAATACAGATGGCCGTACCGTAGGTGCAACCACAACGGAGGGGTATCTGTTGAGAGGCCAGACAAATTTGTGGTTCCTGAAGAGGGGCAGCAGCCCTTTCAGTAGTTGCAGGGGCAACAGTCTGGATGATTGACTGACTTGGCCTTGCAACATTAACCAAAACGGCCTTGCTGTGCTGGTACTGCGAACGGCTCAAAGCAAGGGGAAACTACGGCCGTAATTTTTCCCGAGGGCATGCAACTGTACTGTATGGATAAATGATGATGGTGTCCTCTTGGGTAAAATATTCCGGAGGTATAATACTCCCCCATTCGGATCTCCGGGCGGGGACTACTCAAGAGGACGTCGTTATCAGCAGAAAGAAAACTGGCGTTCTACGTATCGGAGCGTGGAATGTCAGATCCCTTAACCAAGCAGGTAGATTAGAAAATTTAAAAAGGGAAATCGATAGGTTAAAGTTAGATGTAGTGGGAAATAGTGAAGTTCAGTGGCAGGAGGAACAAGACTTCTGGACAGGTGAATACAGGGTTATAAACACAAAATCAAATAGGGGTAATGCAGGAGTAGGTTTAATAATGAATAAAAAAATAGGAGTGCGGGTAAGCTACTACAAACAGCATAGTGAACGCATTATTGTAGCCAAGATAGACACGAAGCCCACGCCTACTACAGTAGTACAAGTTTATATGCCAACTAGCTCTGCAGATGATGAAGAAATTGAAGAAATGTATGATGAAATAAAATAAATTATTCAGGTAGTGAAGGGAGACGAAAATTTAATAGTTATAGGTGACTGGAAACCGAGAGCAGGAAAAGGGAGAGAAGGAAACGTAGTAGGTGAATATGGATTGGGGCTAAGAAATGAAAGAGGAAGCCGCCTGGTAGAGTTTTGCACAGAGCATAAATTAATCATAGCTAACACTTGGTTCAAGAATCATGAAAGAAGGTTCTATACATGGAAGAATCCTGGAGATACTAGGAGGTATCAGATAGATTATATAATGGTAAGACAGAGATGTAGGAACCAGGTTTTAAATTGTAAGACATTTCCAGGGGCAGATGTGAACTCTGACAACAATCTATTGGTTATGAACTGTAGATTAAAACTGAAGAAACTGCAAAAAGATGGGAATTTAAGGAGATGGGACCTGGATAAACTGACTAAACCAGAGGTTGTATAGAGTTTCAGGGAGAGCATAAGGGAAAAATTGACAGGAATGGGGGAAAGAAGTACAGTAGAAGAAGAATGGGTAGCTCTGAGGGATGAAGTAGTGAAGGCAGCAGAGGATCAAGTAGGTAAAATGACGAGGGCTAGTAGAACTCCTTGGGTAACAGAAGAAATATTGAACTTAATTGACGAAAGGACAAAATATAAAAATGCAGTGAATGAAGCAGGCAAAAAGGAATACAAACGTCTCAAAAATGAGATCGACAGGAAGTGCATAATGGCTAAGCAGGGATGGCTAGAGGACAAATGTATGGAGGTAGAGGCTTATCTCACTAGAGGTAAGATAGATACTGCCTACAGGAAAATTAAAGATTCCTTTGGAGAAAAGAGAACCACTTGTATGAAAATCAAGAGCTCAGATGGAAACCCAGTTCTAAGCAAAGAAGCGAAAGCAGAAAGGTGGAAGGAGTATATAGAGGGTCTATACAAGGGCGATGTACTTGAGGACAATGTTATGGAAATGGAAGAGGATGTAGATGAAGATGAAATGAGAGATACGAGACTGCGTGAAGAGTTTGATAGAGCACTGAAAGACCTGAGTCGAAACAACGCCCCGGGAGTGACAACATTCCATTAGAACTACTGATGGCCTTGGGAGAGCCAGTCCTGACAAAACTCTACCATCTGGTGAGCAAGATGTATGAGACAGGCGAAATATCCTCAGACTTCAAGAAGAATATAATAATTCCAACCCCAAAGAAAGAAGGTGTTGACATACGTGAAAATTACCGAACTATCAGTTTAATAAGTCGCAGCTGCAAAATACTAACGCGAATTCTTTACAGACGAATGGAAAAACTAGTAGAAGCCGACCTCGGGGAAGATCAGTTTGGATTCCGTAGAAATATTGGAACATGTGAGGCAATACTGACCTTACGACTTATCTTAGAAGAAAGATTAAGGAAACGCAAACCTACGTTTCTAGCATTTGTAGTCTTAGAGAAAGATTTTGACAATGTTGACTGGAATACTCTCTTTCAAATTCTAAAGGAGGCAGGGTTAAAATACAGGGAGCGAAAGGCTATTCACAATTTGTACAGAAACCAGATGGCAGTTATAAGAGTCGAGGGGTATGAAAGGGAAGAAGTGGTTGGGGAGGGAGTGAGACAGGGTAGCAACCTCTCCCCAATGTTATTCAATCTGTATATTGAGCAAGCAGTAAAGGAAACAAAAGAAAAATTCGGAGTAGGTATTAAAATCCATGGAGAAGAAATACAAACTTTGAGGTTCGCTGATGACATTGTAATTCTATCAGAGACAGCAAAGGACTTGGAAGAGCAGTTGAACGGAATGGACAGTGTCTTGAAAGGGGGATATGAGATGAACATCAACAAAAGCAAAACGAGGATAATGGAATGTGGTCTAATTAAGTCGGGTGATGCTGAGGGAATTAGATTAGGAAATGAGGCACATAAAGTAGTAAAGGAGGTTTGCTATTTGGGGAGCAAAATAACTGATGATGGTCGAAGTAGAGAGGATATAAAATGTAGACTGGCAATGGTAAGGAAAGCGTTTCTGAAGAAGAGAAATTTGTTAACGTCGAGTATAGATTTACGTGTCAGGAAGTCGTTTCTGAAAGTATTTGTATGGAGTGTAGCCATGTATGGAAGAGAAACGTGAACGATATACAGTTTGGACAAGAAGAGAATAGAAGCCTTCGAAATGAGGCGCTACAGAAGAATGCTGAAGATTAGATGGGTAGACCACATGACCAATGATGAAGTATTGAACAGAATTGGGGACAAGAGGAGTATGTGGCACAACTTTTCAAAAAGAAGGGACCGGTTAGTAGGACATGTTCTGAGGCATCAAGGTATAATACTTGACGAACATTAATTTCTCTGTCTTCTTCTTCTTGGAGTTAAGCGAGTAGGATATCCTGTGACGTTGTATTGTACGCTAGCGTAGCATTCTTTTGTCAAGACTGAAAGATGTACGCCATTACGTGTGCATTTTAAAGGTGTGTAACAGTTAACGTATTTAAATGTTTGAATAGAGTTATTTAAATGAAAACTTGCATTATTAATTGTTATAGCTTGCTTGCATATTATCCCATCCTGCTGAGACATTTTTCAGTTATTTAAATATTATCTGTGGTGCCGAGCTGCGCGGCGAACGAAAGAGCCGCTGCCGCGGCGTATTCAAACTACCTCAAATAGAATCTATCATACCGCAAGGAAGCGGGAAAGTAATAGTGAAATAATATTATTTCTTTTAGCTTCCGAACTTGCAGTGCAGAGCAGCAGATTTTATGATGTGTTGCAGGTTGACGCGGGCTGCTGATAATATATAACTAACAGTACAAAAAGATAATGTACCTTCAAAATCTAATAGGAATCTTGCTGTGCTCGGTTCTGATCTGGCAAACTTTATAGTGAAAACGTATTTTTTCAATAAGAGTCTCATGTTCTTGTGCTAGTCGTGGTATTGAATGGTGTTTTACCGAGAAACAAAATCCACTGCTTAATCTTGTTGTTGAACAATCATACGAACTGTAACATCAGTATTCATAACAAAGTAATTTTCATTTTCTAAAACTATAAAGTAGGGAAGATATGTTGAATTTTGGAATGAGTTACAGTCACGAAAAATGTTCCTTTAATAGAAGGCCAGATACAGAACAATAAGAAGTCAATATATTCTGTTTGGTTAAAAAGTAATGATGATAAGGAAATTCATAGCACAGCATTACTAAAAGATATTTCGCGGCTCTTTTCATATATGCGTTGTTACGCAAAAAATAATAATAGAAAAGAGTGACACGAACAACGACGCGAAACTGTCGCCCAAAAACGTGGGGCACGAAATGGCAGTGGCAACAAAAATAAAATTTTTATGTATTTTTCTTTCAGTGTCTATTGTTATATATGTATATATGTATGTATTTAGTGATAAATGTATGTATGTGTATCATGATCAGTGCAATGTATTAATGAATGTACAAACACTCTTTCATGAAAAAACGCACTACTGCAAGCGAGTCAGAGGAGACGATCCTGATAGTACTGAGAAACTGTAACGACTACGTAATCCGGGGGCAGCCGAACCCCGAGATCAGATAAACTAAAGGTAAGACTACAGTGTAGTTGTCCTGTTTGTAGAAGCTGATCTCCAGTGAAGTGATCTCATATCGCTAGTGGTGTGCGTAGTTTGATGTTAGTGTTTATGACAGGACAAAGTTGATGGTAGATAGTAATTTTTAGTGTACAGTGTAGTGTAGAAAATTAACGTATTTTGTGTGCAAGTGGCAAAACTATTAGATCTTGTGTTAGAGTAGGCAATTTAGGAATATGGTTAAATTGCGTAGTCAACGTCCGAGCAATATGGATACTGAGGAACAGCCATTAATTAGTGGAGGAAATGTAGAAACGGGTACCTTAAGCAGTACAAGTACTCTCTTTGAGGATATACCATGCGAAAATGTGGGGGCAGGGGCACAGGAAGTGGTACCACAGCCCACTAGTGCTCAAGGAGATGTAGATAAAGAAATTGCACCAACCCCAGAAAAGCAGGAACCAGAGAGTGGTAATCTGCCTGGCGGGTATTCACTTCAGGAGATATTAGAGCGCGTGCTGGATTACCAGGCAAAATTTGCGCAACAGCAAGCTGAGCGAGATCGCCAGCAAGCTGAGCGAGATCGCCAGCAAGCTGAGCGAGATCGCCAGCAAGCGGAGCGGGACCAGCAACTTGTGCAATCGTTAGAAAATATGAAAAAGGAGATTGCCGATATGAAACAGAATTATGAGTCGATACCTAAAGCCGTGCAGGAGTTGACGGAACAGGTCAACAACCTGCAAGTAGCAAATACCAACAGGGTAGACGAGATAGGTGTCAGCCAACCGAGTAGAAAAGCTAGAAATAGATTCCACACAGCTTGTAGAGCAGAAGTGGAACGAACAAGCGACCAAAATTGAAACCAAATTCAACTCATGGCTAGAAGCGAAGGAGAATGAGATCGACAAAAGTATTAATTCTAAGGTACAAGCAGCCATGGTAGATAGCGATGCTGAATCGTTCAGTACCGCAGTAAATAGTCAGGTACAAAATGATGTGCAAACCATCAAACAAATACTCAGTGAGGATATTCCGCAGTGGCAAGTGACTATTAGTAAACGGATATCCGACTTGGAAAAGGGTTTAGCACAAAGCAGAAAACATATAGAATATGAAACTATGTCGCCAACAGCCAATGTTTTTGGCAACGCACAAACTTATACGCGACACAACAATGGTGAAGCTGTAGGCGATAATGCGAAGAGCTGTAGCTTCAGTTCGGAGCACACAGCCTATGTCCCAGGAGCAAATCCATATAGTCCAAAAATATTAGTTGAAGAAAGTTTAATCAAAATTGGGCAGTTTCAAACGTTTACTACTGAACGGAAGTCAGTACACCCAGTAGTATTCATAAAAAGCTTTAAAAATATCTTGCCTAGTGTGTGGAACGAAGCACAGAAAATTCAATACGTAATGTCATACATTCAGGATGATGCAGCGTAGTGGGCTACGGAAGTAGCAGACAGCTGCATGACGTATGAACAGTTCGAAAGGGCGTTTTTGTCGAAATATTGGTCGCCTTGTATACAAGAGCGGCTAAGAAAAGAAGTATACAATCCCGAACCGTACTCACCCCGTCTTGGGAATTTGAGACGGTATTTTGAAAAGTATATAAACAAAACGCGCTACTGGGACGAGCCTATATCACCAAGAGACATAATAAGACTCCTAAAATCACATTTACCCATTCATATCAAAGAGAAATTAATACACGTACCAGAGAGCGATATGGAACATTTTCTGTCTGTTCTAGATTCAATAGACTTAATCCAGGAGGACGCAAAAGCAGCGTGTGATCACTCGCGGAATAATGGATTAGGGCGTAAACATGACAGAAATAATAGTGCACAAAACCACAACCATGGAAATGGTGGGAGTGGCAACAAGCGGCAAGAGCATTCGCAAAATGGTAATAATGGGAGAAGTCAGAACGGGTATGGGCAACCAACCTATAACAAAAAGCGTCGATTTGACGACCGGTACGATTCCGGACTGCCAGGGACCAACCGCTGGAAAAATGTGCGAGGTCAGTGGCATAGCAATTATTGTGACAGTAATCGCAATTGGAATCAGAATCAGCGAACAAGCCCAGAGCGACAGGGTAATGACCGGTACGACAACAACAGACCGCCACCGCAAAACGCGCCTATTGCGCAGTCGTGGCGGCCTACAAATCAAAACGTACACATAGTAGAGGTTGCGGACAATAGCCGTCCAAGTACCTCACAAGCAAGCAATCCAACAAACTAGAATCGGCCTCGATATGCTCTCCATCGCTGGCCGAGGGGTGGAGTGAGAGCAACACGAATGACAATAATATACCTGGAATATGTATGCTGCGATACAACGACGGTATCAGTATGGATAAATATCTACTGACCGAACCGCACGAATGTAAGAAAGATAACAACGAAAATGTGCAAGCCATAATAGAAGCGAAAATCAATGATGTTGCAGTGAATATAATCATCGACACTGGTGCCTCAGTAAGTGTAATGAGTATAGAGTTGTTTAAAGCGCTGGGGAAGGGACGTAGCATACCGGCTTTCCCGGTTAATAATTGCAAGGTGTCTGGAGCCATAAGTGCACAGAGCCAATTAGTTAAGTACCAGGAGCAGGTGGAGATTTGTAAGGAGGGCGAAGCCATAGTGAGCTCGTTCCTCATTGTTAAAGGGTTAAAGGTGGCCTGCATTCTGGGAGTAGATTTTCTCCGTGAGAGGGACACAGTGATCGACCTCTCCTTGGGGAAACTGAGCATAGTTAATAAAGGTAGGAGGATTGAGTTGTCTATGATGAAATCGAAGGAGGTACTTGTGCCATGTTGTAATCGAATGAATATCAAATGTAGGAACCCCTGGGTACTACACCTCGATGATTTTTCACATGTAGCAGACCTCTATTAACCGAATTTAGAGGATCGAAATTTTGAAACAAATGTTGAGGCATTTCAAACCAAAGTACAGGAATCTGAAGGTTTAAGCAATATACAAAAGCAACAGTTGACGCAGCTGCTATCGGAATATACCATGGTATTTACCGACCGACCAGGAATAGTCAAAGGGTACCACTATCACATAGAGGTGATGCCCCACAAAACATTCTGTCGCGCAACTTACTCCATCCCTTGGTCGAGGAGGGAAGCAGTGGCGAAAGAGATTCGGAAGATGCTAGAGTGGGATATCATTGAGCCCTCTTTCTCCCCATACAGTAGTCGTCATAAAGGTGCCACACGAATGTAGTTATTTGTTAGCACATCCCCATACGGGGAAGATAAAAGGATTGTATCCACGTAAAGATGTGAAGTTATTTATTCAGTGACATGTCACATATAAGTAGTAATGGTTATAAGAAGATTTCAATTGTGTTTTAGAGTATAAGTATGTTAGTTTAAAAAAAAATTGTGTGTAATTAAACTTGGAGGAAGTGGAATCAGTAAAGTGAGCAATAGCATACAAAGGGAAGACTTTGTTTACAGACAATTAGAGTCATTAAAATACTATATGCTCATCAAGCGACGAACAATCTTCTTGTTGATAAAGTGAGGGTTAATTTCGTGAATCATTTTCCATGTGTAGTATGTAAGTACAATTAATGATGCAATCTCATATAGTAAAGTAATAGATGTAATGGTATTAGAATTAAGGAACCCTGAGAGAGAGAGTCTCTATTAGCCAAAAATTGACTTTGTAATATGAAACAATTATGTGATGTAACGTTTGTTGCCAGTAGTGATCTGAGAACGACACTGGAGCAGAAGCTAATCAAAAACAAACCCGTTCCGTGTAAACTCCGCTTTGTATGTATCGATGCTTCAATTGAAGCCTGTGTACTTGGTACACACCCTTGAATATTAGTTACGCGATACGCGAATCAAGTTAATCAATGCGGGACCTACACTGTAGTCATGTAGGAAAGATCATTAAAAATAATGCTAGTACTAAATGAAGTATTTATTGAGCAATATGCCCAAGTCAAGCTGTCATGCACATGGTAAAATCTGGTTGCTAGATGGGTGATAACCAGGCAAGCTACACTAAAAAAAGGAAAGGAAAGCTATGTACCAAAAATCACACACCTTTAAAAAATTGCAAAAAGGCCATATACGCCTAGTAATAGCATTAAAAGTGTGTAGTGACAAAGTAAAAACAATGGACGCAATGTAGACGAGAGTGATTATGCTAAGAACAGTTAAGATGCATTAAAAAGAAACTGTGTGCATAAACAATTGAGGAAAGGACGGAATATTGTGTGTAGTAGGGACAGAAAATGACTGTTGTATCTGCACCAAAATATACGTCGATATAAGTCAAGTGTTGAGTGACAGACTGTCATAGTGCAGTGCTCAACGAACAAGAGACAGTGTATAAAAACAATAGTTATTGATCCGTTCGGAGTCGATTCAAACAAACATCGCTCGACGGAGACATTTAGTATGTGTGAACCGAAACATTCTCGCGTGTTGAGAGACGCTCTGGCAGTGTATCAACCGTGAGAACAAGTGAAAGTGTGTAGTACAATGCGCGTGTGACGAGCCCTGAATACCAGTGTCACAATGCCACAAGAAACCTGTTATCACGCCAAAACATCCTGTGCATACCAGTGAAGCGACGGCTTACTGAACAATAAACGCTTTTAAACAAGTTGCATTTTCTTCCACAGCTAGTAATCTGTGTCCTTAAAGACAGTACACCGTTGTGGAATAGTTGTTTCATGCGCTACGATTGGGAGCCATACGGAGAAGCGGAGACGAGTGCCGTGCCGCCAGCCAGCCGGTCGCGGTAAACCACTGCAACACGCCGACATTGGCGAATGGTTCGGCGCGGTTCGCGACTGCGTGGGCGCCACGTCAGCACGACGTCGCTGTTACTGAGAGCCGGTCGTCGACCACAGCGGTCGTCGGCACGCTGCGTTCCAGACGACGCTACTCAACAATTGCTTCGCGCAGCACGCTCCGTACATTGTTGTCATTCAAATGAACTATCAACTATGTGGTTAATGTACCCCCCGAATGGGGGAGCCAGATAACTGTAATGACCCTGGGACTAGGTTTACGGTCACCTCGCAAAGTGTAAGAACACTATAAAGAGTGTAATTAAAACTACAGTGGAAAAGAACTAAGAAGTGAAAAGTGAATGTTCCAATCAAGGTGACAGACAATAACCAAACAGACGTTAGTGGCAGCATATTGCCGAACATTCTTAACGTTAGTCAATTGCTGCCAGGGGGCATTGTAACGTCTAGTAAAAAAAAACATATTATGTAGTAAAGAGAAAATTATATGTATCATATTGTGTTATTGTATAAAATTATGTATTTTTTTATTATTTATTTTAGAGAATATCTGCGTCGGCGAGTAATGAAAACACCACAGACGATAAATATCAAACAAAGATTAGAATAGGTAACTAGTATATAATACTTGACGAACATTAATTTCTCTGTCTTCTTCTTCTTGGAGTTAAGCGAGTAGGATATCCTGTGACGTTGTATTGTACGCTAGCGTAGCATTCTTTTGTCAAGACTGAAAGATGTACGCCATTACGTGTGCATTTTAAAGGTGTGTAACAGTTAACGTATTTAAATGTTTGAATAGAGTTATTTAAATGAAAACTTGCATTATTAATTGTTATAGCTTGCTTGCATATTATCCCATCCTGTTGAGACATTTTTCAGTTATTTAAATATTATCTGTGGTGCCGAGCTGCGCGGCGAACGAAAGAGCCGCTGCCGCGGCGTATTCAAACTACCTCAAATAGAATCTATCATACCGCAAGGAAGCGGGAAAGTAATAGTGAAATAATATTATTTCTTTTAGCTTCCGAACTTGCAGTGCAGAGCAGCAGATTTTATGATGTGTTGCAGGTTGACGCGGGCTGCTGATAATATATAACTAACAGTACAAAAAGATAATGTACCTTCAAAATCTAATAGGAATCTTGCTGTGCTCGGTTCTGATCTGGCAAACTTTATAGTGAAAACGTATTTTTTCAATAAGAGTCTCATGTTCTTGTGCTAGTCGTGGTATTGAATGGTGTTTTACCGAGAAACAAAATCCACTGCAAAATCTTGTTGTTGAACAATCATACGAACTGTAACATCAGTATTCATAACAAAGTAATTTTCATTTTCTAAAACTATAAAGTAGGGAAGATATGTTGATTTTTAGAATGAGTTACAGTCACGAAAAATGTTCCTTTAATAGAAGGCCAGATACAGAACAATAAGAAGTCAATATATTCTGTTTGGTTAAAAAGTAATGATGATAAGGAAATTCATAGCACAGCATTACTAAAAGATATTTCGCGGCTCTTTTCATATATGCGTTGTTACGCAAAAAATAATAATAGAAAAGAGTGACACAACGACGCGAAAAAGGGATCACAAATCTATCATTGGAGGGCAGCGTGGAGGGTAAATATCGCAGAGGCAGACCAAGAGATGAATACACTAAGCAGATTAAGAAGGATGTAGGCTGCAGTAAGTGCTGGGAGATGAAGATGCTTGCACAGGATAGGGTAGCATGGAGAGCTGCATTAAACCAGTCTTAGGACTGAAGACCACAACAACAACAGCAATTGACGTAGTTGGAGAACCTCTCGTACCCAGGAAAATTTTTGCAATGCCAAGAATTGACTGAAGTTTTAGTTTGTTATTTGCAGCTCTTCACTTTATAAGACACTTTTTCCCGTAGATATGCAAAAGTGAAAGGTGGAATTTTTAGCGGGCTCCAAATTCGGCTCATCTTAGAGTTAAAAGATCTGGGGGAGAGCAATGACTCCAGAGGTACGCAATGCATAAGAATCATTCAGAATGCTGGTGCATGACTCTCTAGGCAAGAAGAGGAGTTATAATTGCGTAGAATTTATAGATGCTTAAAATCTATGATGACCTTTGATGGTGGATGTCAATTAAAATATACCACTTGTATTCACGTATTGATTTCTTTAGAGAGAATCCGGGAGATGGAGTGAAGGTATGGTGAAAGTTTCCAGACATCCGGTCTATGGAGAAAGGAATTCAAGGAACATGGGAGACACCTATGGTCAGGAACTATAACTGGCGCCTACTGAGTCACCACACAAAAGATGAAGCCATTCCGATGTTTAACAAAACTGTCTCCAAACTAAACAGTTTCCTTTTGTAATATCTTTAATGTAGTGCTTGAAAATATTACTTTTGTGCAGTGTGATACTGTAATGGTATTACATAGTTTCAGGGATTGTGGAGCAGGGTAAATCTATCGATCTGAGGTAGGGATCCATGTCTAGAAACGACTGAGTCAAAAGTTGTAAGCGAAAATTGTTCTGACACATCTGTCAGGGGAATATCTGTACCTGCATTGTTGGTGCTAAGTTTGTAGGTAGGAAACGTTCAGAACTAATAGTATGGACCAAAAAAAGAAAAAAATATCAAGTAAACATGGGCTCTAAAATGCATTTCTTAAGAGAAATGGGCATTTGTTCAGGTAAAGCGACGTGTTTCACAATAGCAATGATGGATAATTGCTCATTGTTCATTGCTCATTTTTGAGCCCATATTTAGTGATCATTTTTTCTTGTTTTGGTCCATACTACCTCCTCCAAAACTATGGAAACCAGAGCTTGCAGTAGAAGAGAGATGTTTCACTGTATCGAAGATGAAGAACTGCTCATCGCCCTTCAGGAACGCATTTTAGACTCATGTTTACTCGATATCTTTTTGTTCCTTTAGTCCATACCACTACCTCTTAAAGTTGGCTACCCTACATTTTTAGCAACAGTACATGTCAGTTGTCAGATCTTCGAAGTACACATGCCACTAAAAGTTCACGGAATCCTGGTACTCATGGCTCCAGCTACACATGCTGCGATGTATCTGGTTGCATCAGAACGTATTTCACTTATAACTTTCGATTCGGTTTTTCCAAACCAATGTCTCTTGCCTCAGACTGATACATTTACCCTTCTCCGTCATCCTAGAAAGCTGCAGGATTATCATGAAATCACCTTCATGTGATTGTGTTGGTTGAACTCTACAGTTACCGATGTTGGCCTAGTTTCAGGAAAAGAGAATATTTTGAGATTACGTCTAAAGTGTTTAAATTTGTGAAAAATAACAATTTTATACCATTCACCAGCTTCGTAATCCCATACATAAACATAAAGAAATGAATATAAACGTAAAACTGATTACAACTGTGTGACGCTCTGTGAGCTGTTCTAACGTAAATGCTATTGTTAACCACGTACTCCTACCGTAAACAGTATTAACGAACAACAAAAAACTCGGAACGTTCACTCTTACTTGTCACCAAGTGAAGTTACAGCTTAGAAAGTTTATCTCGTTGGTTTTCTGTAATGCACTCCATGGTTCAACAAGAATTCAGTGGGAAGAAACTTTTCATCATGAGCTGCATATTTTAAACGAAGCGCGCTTTAGTTTCTTTGATTGTTTAAGCGTTTCACAATAGCTCACTCTGGAACATCTGTGAAGGTGCTGACGTCATCGCACATCGCAATGCAAGGTTTCTGCCCGCGTCGACGTCATACCAGCATCTCTCTGCAGAACGGAACAGGATGTACTGTCGCAGAGCCCATTCCTCAGTCCCCTGACAACACTTCGTTAGCCTCTGACCTCCATGCAGCAGGACATAAAGGAAGAAAAAACACTTGCGAGTCCGTAGCTGTTGTCGCATACCACCTGTCATGCCGAAAGACTCTTCGGAAAATATTTTCTCAGCCGACACCTCCTAACCGCCATGACATCTGATATCAACGCTTCGTTGCCAGTTATTCAGAGATTTATGATGCCTGTTCTTTACAGTTCTCCATTCTTTACTGAGGCAAACGCGTCGACGTCTAAACCACGATAGTAAACTTCTATTGGTTGAGAAACGCACGCAAAGCATTTGACATGTTGTTAATAAATACAGACATCGGATGAATGGAACCGACCTTGAATCTTCCTTGACGGTTACTACATGTATAAGTTAGAAAGTCTCGTAGTTGTCTTGAGGGATGTCATTGCACTGTGCTGCGTAGGCCGGTTTTAACAATGTGGTGCCCGGTGCGCTGTGTCCACTGGCAGTGAACAGCTGTTAATGGTCGCTTTTTTGGCGTTTTCAGTCGGTCCTGAGGCTCCAAATGCACGCAGTCGACTACAGTGGGCACTCCCTATTTTGGTGCAGTCTGCATGTATCTGCAGCCTCGTGCCTGAACGAAATTGCCAAAGAAGCTACTATTAAAAGTTGTCCACTGCAGATTAAATGGTACACAACATGGTTAAATTTGCAGTGGCTGTGAACCCATATATACAGAAGACATGTACTTGTCGTCGCACCGACACGTCTTTTGAGTAATAACAAAACTGATACTCTACAAAAATTTGGAATTGCAAATATAGGACACTGATTTAGGCATGATGAGTCTGAGCAATCATAGTTGTTGGCGAGCAAATCATTCGAGTCATCTTTTATCTCCGAGAAACTTTCCCAGTACTGAGTTTCATAGCAGGCTGAGTGGAGCTGGGACCGTCTACTAGAGACTAACGAGGTACATTCCTCTCTCTCACCAGGGATAGAACCTACGAACTCCAGAACCGAAGTCCAGCACTCTACACAATAGACCACCAAGGGCAATGACGTTACGAAAGCAGCTTGGTTTTATTCAGGATTCCAATGCAACAGCCGGCCGCGGTGGTCTCGCGGTTCTAGGCGCCTGCTACGGTCGCAGGTTCGAATCCTGCCTCGGGCATGGATGTATGTGACGTCCTTAGGTTAGTTAGGTTTAAGTAGTTCTAAGTTCTAGGGGACTGATGACCACAAATGTTAAGTCCCATAGTGCTCAGAGCCATCTGAACCATTTTTGAACCATCCAATGCAACATATTATTCTCTAACCTTTTTCCAGAAACATTTTCAAAATAATCTCCGTTCAATGTGGTGGGCCTTTACTCCCGCATGGTACCACTCTTTTAGACGATGTCGGAGCCAACGTCTCGCTGCATCAATAACCTCCTCACCATCCACGTACAGTTTACCGAGGAGTGTTTCGTTTATTGGCCCAAACAAATGCAGGTCGGAAAGAGCGCAATCCGGGTGTAGGGTGGCTCGGCCCCTCCCGCCGGAGGTTCGAGTCCTCCCTCGGACATGGGTCTGCGTGTTGTTCTCAGCATAAGTTAGTTTAAGTAGTGTGCAAGTCTACAGACCGATAACATCAGCAGTTCGGTCCCTTAGGAATTCACACACATTTGAACGTTTTAGACTTGCGCGAGGCATTGCGCTGTCTCATGGTAAAGAAGTTCGTTTCCATTTTAGTGGCGACGTAAACGGTGAAGTCATTTCTTCCATTGCCTAAGGGTTATCACAATACAGTTCCAATCCATGGAGTGGCGCGACAGCAGCTACGGTTCGAAGAGATGAACACATATTTAGTCTCCTGAGACGATTTTATGCAAGAAATTGTCACGATCAACCTCGTAACGTGGAAGTAGTTCCGCACAGATGGTCCTTTATTGCTCCTTTGGTCTTCTATTGGGTGGCGAGGAACTCAGCAGGCACATACCTTTGAGCATCCCAACTAGTGGTCGACTGTGTCAGCACTACAAACAGACACCACCAGTTAGCGACGAGAGCACTTCCACGAGAGTGTCCACATGGTATGATCTCGCAGGAGTCACATCAGTGTGCGGCCGGTCGGCACGTGACAGAACGGGTACGTTGGCGCCACTTGTTCCGAAGGTGACTGACGCCTCCCCCAAAGAATCCCCGCTTTTGTTCATTGCCAGGTCTTCGTAGACATCCTGCAAGTGCGTATGAATATCTGCCAAAAGAAACTAAATGACAGCTTGTAAGACGTATGCTTTGCCGGCGATGGGCGAGAATCAAAAAAAAAAAAAAGAAAAATATACGCCAGCATTGCACGAAGCTGTGCCGAAAAATTTTAGGTAAGAGCAGATATATTCGCAGTTTTTATTGAGGTAAGAATTTTTCCTTTTTTTTTATTCAGAGTACAGGGCCGAGGCGCAGCGCTGCTGTCGTCATAAAATTTACCAGGTTACTGAACTTTTTTTAATTATTTCCGGGTTTAGGAATTGAATTTTGTGGTTACATTAAAGGTGAATGCATTTCTGCACGGAGACTATAAATGGGAGCCAATTTTGTTCAGAGGTTACAATATTTAAAATTCATTTAATTATTATTTTTGTGCGGAGGTTACACTTGGTTAATGGTTTCTAATTTTAAATATTACTGTGCGGAGTTTACACTTGGTTCATGGTTTCTAATTTAAAATAATTTCTGTGGGGAGGTTACAAGCTCTCTGCTTGGAACGTACCTCCGTTACAGGCGTCTTTTTCAAGGCTATGAATAGCACTGCCACCTGTCGGAACTTAATGACGCTATAAGGATTGAAGTGAGTATATTCCACAATGTCCCATAACATATCCCAGATGTTTTCAACCAAAATTGGCGTAGGAAAAGAAATGTGTTGCATTACTTACTGGAAGGTCCTCGTAATTAAACTTTCACTAGTTGAGAAGGCCCCCGTGAAAAAACGAGTGCTCGAAGGACAATTAAACTCTGTGGGAACGTTTATAATAATATGCAGAAGAGAAATAATGAATAAATCACTGAAAGAGACACATTTTAATTTCCCCGTAAGACGATAATACTTGTTAAGTGCCTACTATGTCTACATTCCAGATTTCAAACGGTGCTCATTGTCGTGACCATCAGCATCAATGATAAACTGAAACGGCACTTGAGACTGTTGTTACTGCTGTTCGAGACATTTCAGGTGAGATGTTGGCTGCCTCTCTCGCTGTGTTCATCTGAAACCTATAACCTGTGTTAGTGTCTCGTTGATAAACCCCCTTCTCAGGTAGCCCTAGAGCCAAGAATGACACTGGCTGAAATTTGGTGATCTTGGTGGCCACGCAGTTTGGAACGATCGTCCAAGGATTCGGTTGTCCCCAAATGTGAGTAACCGAGTGACATTACAAACAACGTACAACGTGAGGTGGAGCTCCAACGCACATCACAGCATTTGAGTCCAGAGCACTTCTCTCCCGCAGAGCAGGAATCACATGTTGGAGAAGCAGATCACAGTAACCGGTGCTGCTCACGCTGCATCTCGCTTGCTACGTAGGGTTCCAGTTCTCTTGGGTATCAGTTCCAGCGCATAATAACAAATCGTGACACTAACACCGCTAACAGCGTAAATCCTGCAGCACACAGTTCAACATCATTCCTAGTTTTCGGTCCACACCGGTGAAAGTAGCGAAATTTTAATTAGAGCCACCCTGTGAAACGATTGTTTTACCTGTGTCCCAATTATCAGCTGCATTGCGATTTACGTGTGTAACATTGTGTCACAGCACATTAGTAGCAGTAAATGTTTAAAAAAAATTTCTAATTTTTGTGAAATATTATGGGACTTAACTGCTAAGGTCATCAGTTCCTAAGCTGACACACTACTTAACCTAAATTATCCCAAGGACAAACACACACAGCCATGCCCGAGGGAGGACTCGAACCTCCTCCGGGACCAGCCGCAGAGTCCATGACTGTAGCCCCTAAGACCGGTCGGCTAATCCCACGAGGCAGTAAATATTTTAAAGACAGGAGAGAAAAACTAATGTAGTTCAACCTTGTGATTATAATACGGCAGCTCATGTGAAACAGAAGCTACTTTCTAAGAGCACTTCGGCGTTGCTCTTGATGTATGAAGTGAAATATCCTCGGAAATGCCATTTTGACTATGTTGCGATGATTTAAAACTGGGTCTCGGCCCGAAACTAGTCATCGAGTGAATAAAAAGTAAAAATTTGCAACTCTGGACCTGTTTTTCGTTCTGCTGATTAGCTGAATTTGCTGAATCAAGCTAGTCCAGCATGCTGTGAGTTCGTAAATAGCCGGCCGAAGTGGCCGAGCTGTTAAAGGCGCTACAGTCTGGACCGCACGACCGCTACGGTCGCAGGTTCGAATCCTGCCTTGGGCATGGATGTGTGTGATGTCCTTAGGTTAGTTAGGTTTAAGTAGTTCTAAGTTCTAGGGGACTTACGACCACAGCAGTTGAGTCCCATAGTGCTCAGAGCCATTTGAACGAGTTCGTAATTAAATAATGGTGTATCTACATTCACATTCGCTTTGATCATCATGACAGAGAGTGAGGAAATGGCGGAGATTTTAATTTTTTTTTTATATAAAGGATGGTGCAAGTGATAGTCTGCAAACCGAATTTCGGTCTGTATCAAAGTACGCAATACTACACTAATGACTGGATCATGTCCGGAGCTAAACTGCCCATGATAATCTGTTACAATAAACTGTACATGTAATATCAACCGAACCAATACAATGTGTTTGTAAATTAGTTATATAAGAGTAACCTTTAATTGTATAAATGGTAAATAACTTACAGAAATGTTTCATACACCACCGAATTCGGTATATCTTCAAGTTTTATTACTGCCTAACATTTTTAGTTCCCGACCTTCACGCAAGGTGGCAAGTGCGACTGAGTTATTCCAGCAGTCACAATGGATTCGTATAATGGTGCAGAGAGTACGCATTGCTGTTTATGATGAAATAAGTCCTAATCCGCTACTACAGTTCAAAGACAAGTCAGGACTAATTATCGCAAGCCATCAGATCGAGGAAAAACTGTTACTTACTGGTACAATCCCTTTACCGTAACTTACAATGTATCACATAGGATGCCGGATCAGGGTTGGGAGCAGTGCCTGACGTAGCAGTTAAACAAATTCGGCAGTCTTACATTCGTAGTCCGGATAAGTCAACGAGAATTACAACAGGACTGGGCAAAGAATCTATTTTCCAGCAGCATAGATTGCCACCATGTCTTCATCGAGGAGCTGTCGCGTATCTCTGTAGGAATGTGCCGACTTGGAGTAGACGTGGTGGAACAGTATCTTGGCCACTACGACCACCCTATTTCCTTCCAGTGGACTTCCGTGTATGGTACTACGTTACAGGCAGAGTGCCTTTTCCCCCATGCTTCCGGGAAACATGGAAGAGCTGCGACAACGGATAACACAAGCAGTTGCCACCATAAAACTAGTCGGCGGTGCGGGTCTCCCGCGTCGTCCCCTAAGCTCCTCTGAATATGGGACCTCAACATCATCATCATCATTATTTCTTTCATACGATTTGTCAGGAAACTGATTACAGATAGGATATTTATCCTGTTACAAAAGGTAGCCACATTTAACATTTGTAAAGAAAACTTGAAAATTACTCCATTCAGTGCTGTATAAAACATTTCTGTGTGCTATTTACCTTTTTCACAATGAAATGTTACTTCTGTATGACTACTTTATAAACACTCTGTATTATAGATACGCGTCTCAGATTCTAACCAACAAGGCTTTGTTATCTTCTTGTTGGCTACTCCCTTAACACTTGTTTCCAATTTCATTAAATACTCACTACCTGAAATCGGTGAAATCAACTAAGAAAGTATTTGACGAAATACAAAAAACAAGTACTTAGCGAAATTATGATCGGTGGTTTCTTGTTAGTGGGGACTGTTTTCGTCCTTAGGTAATGACCGTTTTTATTTGACATGGTAAACTTTTCGGTATGAGCTGAAATACTGAACGACTCTGTACTGGAAATAATATTCAACTTATGATCCTTATACCTGTTTTTGGTCTGGTTTCAAGCGACGATATTTAACATATATCCTGTTACAACAGGTACTCTGTATTTTTTATGATGTGTCTCTGCGGCATTGCGCATTGACAGTAGCAGGCAAAGCAAATAAACGGTAGAAAATAATTTATGGGGCATAGAACGCCGAAGGCATTGTTACTAGGGCTAAGACATTGTAAAATCACAGGGGGTCCTAGTAAACAAGTAATGAAGAACTGCGGGGCCTCTATAGATCAATAAGTACTCATATTTTTAAGGTACATGGAATAAAATTTTATTTCCCTAATTTATAATAACTACAGAGGTATCTCTTTAATCAGCGTTGTGGGTAAAATCTTCTGAGGTATTGTTGAAAGGAAAGTGCGAGTATTAGTTGAGGACCAATTGGATGAAAATCAGTGTGGGTTTAGGTCTCTTAGAGGTTGTCAGGACCAGATCTTTACCTTACGGCAAATAATGGAGAAGTGTTATGAGTGGAACAGGGAGTTGTATCTATGCTTTATAGATCTAGAAAAGGCATATGACCGGGTTCGTAGGAGGAAGTTATCGTCTGTTCTACAAGATTATGGAATAGGAGGCAAACTTTTGCAAGCAATTAAAGGTCTTTACATGGATAGTCAGGCAGCAGTTAGAGTTGACGGTAAATTGAGTTCATAGTTCAGAGTTGTTTCAGGGGTAAGACAAGGCTGCAACCTGTCTCCACTGTTGTTCATATTATTTATGGATCATATGTTGAAAACAATAGACTGGCTGGGTGAGATTAAGATACGTGAACACAAAATAAGCAGTCTTGCATATGCGGATGACTTAGTTGTGATGGCAGATTCGATTGAAAGTTTGCAAAGTAATATTTCAGAGCTAGATCAGAAATGTAAGGACTATGGTATGAAGATTAGCATCTCCAAAACGAAAGTAATGTCAGTGGGAAAGAAATATAAACGGATTGAGTGCCAAATAGGAGGAACAAAGTTAGAACAGGTGGACGGTTTCAAGAACTTAGGATGCATATTCTCACAGGATGGCAACATATTGAAAGAACTGGAAGCGAGGTGTAGCAAAGCTAATGCAGTGAGTGCTCAGCTACGATCTACTCTCTTCTGCAAGAAGGAAGTCAGTACCAAGACTAAGTTATCTGTGCACCGTTCAATCTTTCGACCAACTTTATTGTATGGGAGCGAAAGCTGGGTGGATTCAGGTTACCTTATCAACAAGGTTGAGGTTACGGATATGAAAGTAGCTAGGATGATTGCAGGTACTAGTAGATGGGAACAATGGCAGGAGGGTGTCCACAATGAGGAAATCAAAGAAAAACTGGGAATGAACTCTATAGATGTAGCAGTCAGGGCGAACAGGCTTAGATGGTGGGGTCATGTTACACGCATGGGAGAAGCAAGGTTACCCAAGAGACTCATGGATTCAGCAGTAGAGGGTAGGAGGAGTCGGGGCAGACCGAGGAGAAGGTACCTGGATTCGGTTAAGAATGATTTTGAAGTAATAGGTTTAACATCAGAAGAGGCACCAATGTTAGCACTGAATAGGGGATCATGGAGGAACTGTATAAGGGGGGCTATGCTCCAGACTGAACGCTGAAAGGCATAATCAGTCTTAAATGATGATGATGATGATGATGATGATTATAATTTAACCACTAGCTTGAAGCTTCATTATTCAATTGAAATAAGACTTTCGGCCCAGTTGCTACAAAGACGAAAAAAAAAATTGCAACACCAAGAGGGAGTATTGTGACGTAAGAAAAGTTGGTAGGCGTGTTTCTACACCTGAAAAAAGGCGTTTATTCAGATTTTGCGCCAGTCGCATAAGAGTGGCGGCAGTAGCGTCAATACGAGGATGCAAATCAGGCCTGCTGTAAATACCCGCTGTAACAGTCGTGAGCGTTAGTCACCTTTGGGATTGGATGTGGTGAGTTGATGTTAGTCAAGAATGCGTTTAAGCAACAAAGACATCATTATCAACACCCCTCTGAGTTTGAATGAGATCGTGTAAAAGGGCTATGAGAGGTTGGATATTACTTCTGTGATATTGCAGGAAGGAATGTAGCCACTGTATACGATTGCTGGCAGCGGTGGTGACGGCAATATACAGTCCCCAGAAGACCGCGTTCCGGACGGTCATGTGGCAGTACCGAGAGAGAAAACTATCGTGTTCAGCGTTGGACGCTTGTGCATCGTACGGTATCTGGCGCAGTTTGATCAGCAGTTGGCATCACGGTGACACAACGATACTTTCTTTTTATTTTTTTTTATTTTTTTTTTTTTTTTTTGAGTCATCAGTCTTCTGACTGGTTTGATGCGGTTGGCCACGACTTCCTCCCCTTTGCCAATGTCGTTATCTCAGAGTAGCATTTACAGCCTAAGTCCTCAATTATTTCGTGGGTGTATTCCAGTCTCTGCCTTCATCCACAGTTTTTCCCCTCTACAGCGCCCTCTAGTACCTTGGAAGTCATTCCCTGACGTCTTAACAGATATCCTATCCTTCTGCCCCTTCTCCTTGTCGGTGTTCGAAATATTCTTATCCTCTGCCATTCTGCTCAGAACTTTCCCCTTCGTCGTCTAATTTTCAACATTCCTCTCTAACACCACATCTAAAATGTTTCGATTCTCTTCTGTTCTGGTTTTCCCACAGTCAATGTTACCCTACCATACAATACTGTGGCATCTAACATATATTCTCAGAAATGTTTTCCTCAAATTAAGGCCTAGTAGATTTCTCTTGGCCAGGAATACCTTTTTTGCCAGTGATAGTCTGCTTTTGATGTCCTCCTTGCTCCGTCCGTCGTTATTTATTTTTCTGTCTATGTAGTAGAATTCCTTAAAGTCATCTACTTCGTGTCCATCGATTCTGATGTTAAGTTACTCGCTGGTCTCAATTCTATTACTTATCATTACTTTCGTCTTACTTCGATTTCCTCTCAATCCATATTCAGTACACATTAGAATTTTCATACCATTCAGCAGAACATGTAATTCTTCTTCACTTTCACTCAGCATAGCAATGTCATCAGCGAATCGTATCATTGATATCCTTCCGTCTTGAATTTTAATTCCACTCCTTAACCTGTCTTTTGTTTCCACCATTGGTTCTTCGGTGTACAGACTTAACAGTAGGGGCGAAAGACTACATCCCTATCTTAATCCTAGCACTTCGTTTATGATCGTCCAGTCTTATTATTCCTTCTTGGCTTAGTACATATTGTTGTTATCTGTCTATCCCTAGAGCTTACTCCTATTTTTCTTTGAATTTCAAACATCTAGCACCATTTTCCATTGTCGAACGCTTTCTCCAGGTCAGCAAGTCCTATAAACGTGCCTTGATTTTTCTTTAGTCTTGCTTCCATTATCAACCGCAGCGTCAGAAGTGCCTCTCTGGTGCCTTTACCTTTCCTAAAACCAAACAGATCGACATCTAACATATCTTCAGTTTCCTTTTGCGTTCTTCTATGTATCATTCTTGTCAGCAACTTGGATGCATGAGAAGCTGGTTATGCGATAATTCCCGCACTTGTAAGCTCCTGCAATGTTAGGAATTGTGTGGATGATATTTTTCCGAAAGTCAGGATGATAAGTCCCCAGACTCACATTCTACACACCAACGCGAATAGTCGTTTTTTTGCTACCTCCCTCGATGTTCTTATAAATTCTGATGATATGTTATGTATCCCGTCTGCTTTATTTGATCTTGAGTCCTCCAAAGCTCTCTTAAATTCTAATACGGGATCCCCTTTGTGAAACCAACCCCTGTTTCTTCTTCTATCACATCAGACAAACATTATCCCTCACATAGGCCTTCAGTATACTCTTCTTACCTACCCGCTCTCTTCTATGCATTTAACAGTGGAAATGACGTTACACTCTTAATGTTGCCAACCTTGTTTTTAATTTCAGTGAGGGTTATTTTGACTTACCTATAAGCTAGGTCAGTCCTTCCGCCAATCATTTCTCTCTCGATTTCTTCATATTTTTCATGCACCCATGTCGTCTTATCTTCCCTGCATTTCCTATTTATTCTACTCCTCACCGGCTTGTATTTATGTGTTCCTGAGTTTCCCTGAACATTTTTGTACTTCCTTCTTTCATAGATCAACTGAAGTATTTCTTCTGTTACCCATGGATTCTTCGCAGTTATCTTCTCTGTACCTATGTGCTTCTTTCCAACTTCTGTGATTGCCTTTTTCAGAGATGTTACAAATCGGTTACTTCAAGGACATCTCCGAGTCAGAAGCCCTGCAGCGCGTATTTCACTGACCTTAAACCACTGCCAGGTACGACTTCACTGGTGTCAAGCGAAAGGTCATTGGAGGGCAGAGTGACGGTCTGTTATCTTTTCTGGTGAAAGCTGGTTGTGACTTGGTTTCAGTAATGGTCCTGTGTCGGTTAGAATAAGGCCAGCTGAGGGCTAGCAAGGCAACCAATCCCTCTGTGTGCTAGACACATTGGTCTTAAATCTGGAGTCATGGTCTGGGAGGCAATTTCGTATCACAGTAAGAAGAATTTATGGTAATGCCACAGATCTTGACTGTATATTTGCACATCAGTTTGGTGATTCGACCAGTCGTGCTGCCACACATGAACGACATTCCAGGCGGTGTCTTCCAACACGACAACGCTGACCCGAATGCAGCTGTTATACTCAACATGCTCTTCAGAGTGTCGACTCGTTGCCTTGGTCTGCTCAATCACCACACCTATCGTCAATCGAGATCATATGGGACATCATCGGGCGGAAATTCCAGTCATCCACAACCACCATTAACAGTCCCTGTATTGATAGATCAAGTGTAACAGCCATTATACTCCATCCCAAAAGTTGACATCCCGCACCTGTACAACACAGTACAAGCTAGTATGCATGCTGGCATTCAACACTCTGACGGGTACACCTGTTATTATTGCACCAGAATTTCACATTCGCAGTGACGTATCTCGCGCTTACATTAATCTGTGAACTTGCAATGCTAATCACTTAAACATGTTACCCGTATTCACGAAATTTCATTACTTTGCATTAGCTACTTTTTGGTGCTGCTCTATTTTTCCCTCTGCGTATGTAGGGCTTGGGTACACTGAAGATGGCCAAATGATCAGAGCCAATTTTTTGTTTTTAAGTAGAAAGAGTAAGATGGACATTCTTCCAGTTTTGACCATCAGCCACTTACCGGCAAACTGAACCACGTTATCTCGCCGCTTAAAGTGCTGGCTTTTACCAGATGGTTTGTAAAGTGATTAGAGCCCACAGTACAAAGTAAAATGAATTATGGTATAAACTTCTAATGTTTGGATTTCTGTATAGCACCAAATTTCCCGATACACACCAGAATACTGCGCGTTGCGAATGACTAGTGGAAGAATGGTTAAGATGGGAGGTCAATGGTAGGCTGCTCTATATTGTGCCTAATGGTGGAAGCTGGAAGGCTAACACTGCAGAATTTGAAATACGTAAGGATTATGTGTTTCAGTACGTATGTTTACAGAAATGCTCTGAAATGCTCACAAACTTGCTGTAAGGACTCTTTGGTAGGAATAGTAGAAGGGACTTGAAGCATAATCATAAAAAAGCACAGTGTGAGCTGCATTATAACTGACGAAAATCAAAAAGAATTCCAGAATGAGATTTTCACTCTGCAGTGGAGTGTGCGCTGAAAATCAAACTTCCTGGCGGATTAAAACTCTATGCCGGATCGATACTCGAACGCGGTATCTTTGCCTTTCGTGGGAAAGTGCTCAACCATCTTATGCGACCCAAGCACGAATCACGACCCGCCCTCATTGCTTCAGTTCTGCCAGTACCTCGTCTCCTACCTTTCAAATTTCACAGAAGCTCCCCTGCTAACCTTGCAGATGTAGCACTCCTCGAAGAAAGGATACTGCGGAGACATGATTTAGTCACAGCCACTCGTCTTAACCGTTATGTTGTGCGAAGTGGTAAAGGCAAATAAACATCTCATCGAAAATTGTTCTCCCAAGCAACTGTATTTCATCTCTGTAATCTGTTACCAGAGATAAAGTACGTGAACAACGAATGGTGGTCTGGGTGAATGGGTTTACCAACAAAAAAATTACGTAGTTTAGTAAACAGATCATCAGCATATACAAAATATGTTACTAGGGACAGAAATCTATTGACATAATGATGAACTAAGACACGAGCATAAAGTTTCCGAAAGAATTTCTAAATTTGCTCATTTTTCCCAGTTCGCCTTCGCAAAAACGGTTCTAAACCACAAACTAGAGGAGAAAATATCAGTTGGAAAAGCAAAAGGTAAGATAATATTCATACCTCAAACTACACTCACTTCAACAAATTTTTCAGCTTTAAAAGGTTTCAATGGCTCAAATGAGTCAAATGGCTCTGAGCAGTATGGGACTTAACTTCTTAGGTCATCAGTCCCCTAGAACTCAGAACTACTTAAACCTAACTAACCTAAGGAAATCACAAACATCCATGTCCGAGGCAGGATTCCAACCTGCGTCCGTAGCGCTCGCGCGGTTCCAGACTGTAGCGCCTAGAACCGCTCGGCCACCCCGGTCGGCTTTCAATAAACGATAAGATTATCCTGCAGGAAGACCTCGATAAAACACAAGGGCAATCATTCCAGTACAGCGGAGAGAATTTAAAATAAACGTCTTTCTTGCACAGACTGCTATACGTAGCTTGTACGTATGTTGGAAAACCACAAACGCAGTTGCCTTTGTGCTCGAAAGCACTACACCAAATGTAGTTGATCAGAACACAAGTTAAGTGATTAACTGCATGTTTTTCCAATCCAAGAAACATACCAAGGAAAAAGACGAAGCGAAGCGTGTTTCTTTCTTCTGCTATCCTGATAAAACCGTTGTGACTTTCTTAATATGAAAAATGTTGTTTAGTAAAATTGAATTACTGCTATTTTTTCTTAAAATATCGTAAAATACACACAGTTTGATCCTAATGATAGATTTTTTTGGGTTCCGTACCTCAGTTCGTAAAAACGAAGCCCTTACGAATGTCTTTGTTGTCAGTCTATCTGTTTGCCCACCCGTCCGTCCGTGTATTATGACTCGTTTTTATCAGGAATAGCTAGTTGTATCAAGTTGAAATTTATATCCAATGCTATTGCGTGCGTTACCTTTGCGATGTAAAACATTTAAGGTTCTACATCAATGCAGTAAAAAGATAGGGCCATTTATGTCACATACACTGATGAACCAAAACTGTATGACCATCCGCTTAAGAGCTTGTTTGTCCGTCTTTAGAACGAAATACATCACTGATTCTGCATATCTGTAATCCGACTGTTTGTTGGTAGATTTGTGGAGGTATGTGACATTAGATACCTACGCACGGGTCATGGGGTGACGACCATCGACCTAGTGCAACATAAATCTGACTCACCCGAAGAGCCGACATGTCTCCACGGATGGACGGTCGAATCTCGATGGTCCCGTGTGCACTGCAGTCTTATTAACTGTCGATGTCGTTGGGTCAACAAGTGAACACGTATGGGTGGTATGCAGTGGAGTTCCATGTTCAACAACGTACGATGAACGGTGTGCTCCGAAACACATGTGCGTTCACCAGCACTGTGCTCATTCAGTAGAGAATCCTCACAATTATCATACTTTACAGAGCAAACAAGCCTCTGAACCCCACGTTCTGTGAAGAATCGCGGACGTCCAAACATTTAGTGCCTAGCGGTAGTTTCACTATCCTTCTTCCTCTTTCTATGGATACTCACGACAGTAGAACGTGTAAGTTCGACCAGATTCGCCGTTTTCGAGATACTAGTTCACACTCTCTGCGTAGTAATGATCTGTCCTTTGTCAAAGTCGGTTATGTCAATGGGTTTCCCCATTTGCAATCCATATTTTCCATAGTCTGACCCCCTGTCCCTGTATGCTTACCCACAACGCCACCAGGCGGCATCCAACGTTGCGGTGGGTAGAGGTCATAATGTTTTGGCTGATAAGTGTGCTTTGATAAAATATCAGAGTATCGGTTTTTCTTTCAAAGAATATCGATATGTGTGTGCGATGTAGTTATCTTGTTACATCGATCTAGCGATAACTAAACGGTAATATGGAGTGACGATATTTTTATTTTATATTACATTTTTTTGGTAATTTTCGGTAAATATTTGAAGTTGTTCTTTTGAGGTTTTAATATAGCGTAATTCTAATTTCGCTGTGCGAAAGAGTCCCACTACTTTTTGAGCTTTCAACGCTTCCAGTCTTTCTCTTTCTCTGTGTGAAGCAACTATATGTGCTACAAAAGAAGAAGTCCGATTGTACCGGGAGGTGGTGGTGAGAGTGGAGTAACAATATTTCCGATGTGAAAAAATGGCACACCAGTTGCTATTTCCTCACATCGGCATTCTTCAAAAACAGATGCTGAAAATTAAAAAAAAATGGTTCAAATGGCTCTGAGCACTATGGGACTTAACATCTGTGGTCATCAGTCCCCGAGAACTTAGAACTACTGAAACCTAACTAACCTAAGGACATCACACACATTCATGCCCGAGGCAGGATTCGAACCTGCGACCGTAGCAGTCGCGCGGTTCCGGACTGCGCGCCTAGAACCGCTAGACCACCGCGGCCGGCTGAAAATTAAAAATAATCTAAATGTTAAGAGTGGTCTTTGCGGTTTGCGGAGGCGTGTGAGGGGAAATTCTGACGTTATCGGCGCTGAGTGCTACCAACAGGAATTGCAATTTTGACACTACAGCTGCTAGGTCGCTGGTGTTGACAGAAATGAAAAAACAGGTTAGTCGACATGAAGTATTTCGAACAAATGCGATATGTGATGATACCGAAGGAGTGACCCATCGGAAACCTTTTATTGTGCCACTCACATTCCGTTACCATTGTTAGCAAGTTAGTATTCGCCAAGCGGGAACGTGCATCGTTTTCCTTTCAATTCTTAATGTGAGGGGGATAGGCAGGCTGCTAACTTGATGTACAGAATATGTAATAACGCATCAATACTTAAATATACGGCTCTAAAACCATAAATGTTGAATTCCCGATGTGTTTAAAAATATCAACAGTCCTAGTATGAAGGCTTTCACAACCGGATGACATATCTTCTGGTAAACCTTCCGGGATGTAAGGTCGTGGTCCATGAAACTCTTCAGCTCCAATTCCTGAAGATGTCCAGCGCAGCTCTGGACGAAACGTTAGGAGCTGAAGAGTTTCATGGACCGCGACCTTACATCCCGGAAGGTTTACCAGAAGATAAATCAACAGTCCTAATTGACACCTTGGCACCACAGACATTGATAACAGGCAAAAATCGTCGAAATTCTTAATTCCTTGGATAGATTAACTGTCCATATACGTAATTAAATTTCTATGGAATTCTTGTTGTCTGTGTCCTACGCCCGCTCATCCGAATTATTTCAGTACTGAGCCATGTAGCGCTTGCTATTGTAAATAATACGTCACGTTAACTGTTGAGTATCACTTAGATAAAATCAAGTTGCGGTTATGAAATCTGGTGATAGCGTTAGTCCTCTTCTACACATTCATCTTACAATGTGACACGTTATTCCCAGTGGTAGGTGACTTGACGGAGACCTTGGCTGTAAAAGTGTGCATTTCAACTGTACAGAAAACATTTCACCTCGAATATTGCCTCTATGTTATTCTGTAAATGTCTATCGCGCAATTATTTCTTCATCCCAGAAAAAAAGAAGAACTCACTGGCTGCCATGTGAGGATAATACCGGGGTGGGCGGGGAGGAAATCTTTATGGCGACGAAGATGTATGACCGAGTGCAATAGAGAATGGACTGTGACGTTGTCGTGAAGTCAGAAACATACCCATGAAAAGCTTACCGTGACAGTTCGCCTTTACAGCGTCCCGTAAGTCGTCACGAAATTTCAATAGTGTGTTCTTGTAACGGTTTGCTCCTTACGAGCATCATCTGTTAGCATCACACAATGGCAGTCCCAAATAGGTTCGGCATCACCTCGTAAGGTCTTGGATTTTTGCTCTTTTTTCGGCGGTGAAGAGTACCCGTGTTTCCGTTGCTAGCGTGCTTATTTGTCTTAGGGTTAGCAGTGATAACAGCCGATACCAGTCCATGGTGAGCAGTGGGCGAAGGAAGTCCGTCGCTGTGGTTTGAGGGAGCTGCAAACATTCCTGGCTGCTGCAACTGCTTTGCTTCACTGGTTTTTGAATTTTCTAAATTTCGTGGAAGGAGTTGAAAGAGTTTCCGTGACTGATTTTAACACCCGCCTCGATTGTGAGGTGCCAATCTTCGAGCGCCAGGATTTTCTCTTGCGATTCACTGTTCTTAACAGAAATACGGTCTATCTCTGGGTACGTCATGATTCGGACTCGCTTGACAACAATGAAAGCCACTGTGCCACATAACCACTATGTCATATGGTCGTGCACTGTTGCTGTACACTTCCACCAATTCAGTATGGACTGCTGTAGCGCAGTGCTCCTCGAAAGCCACAAATCGGCACGATTTATCTTAGAAGACAGATTGAGAAAGACAAACCTACTATTAGAGCACTTTTATATTTGGAGTAAACGTTTGACAATGATAACTGGACTACACTCTTTGAAATTTTAAACTTAGAAAGTGTAATATAAAGGTCACTTAGAACTTGTGCAGAAATCAGACCGCAGTTGTAAGAGCTTAAAGACACGAAATGGAAGCCATTGTTGAGGAGGGAGTGAGACAGATTTGCAGCCTAATGCCAGTAAGAGTCAACCTGTAAATGGTACTTGCTGTCAGGGAAACCAAGGAGAAATCTGGGAAGGGAATTAATGTTCAGGGGTGAGAAAATAAAAGCTTTGAGGCTTGCCGATGACACTAATTCAGTCAAAGATAGCTAAGGACATGGAAGAGCAGTTGAACGGAATGGATGGCGTCTTCAAAAGGAGTTTTAAGCAGAACACCAATAGAAGTACAACAAGGGTAATGGAATGAAGTGGGATTAAATCAGGCGATGCTGAGGGAATTATATTAGAAAATGAGACAGTAAAATCTACTAGATGAGTTTTACTATTTTAGATGGAAAATAAGTGATGACCGAAGTAGGGAAGAAATAAAATTAGATTGGCTGTAGTAAGAAAAGCATCTATAAAAAAAGGAATTTGTTAACATCTAACACAAATTTGTGTTTGGAAGTCTTTTCCGAAGTTATTTGTCTGAAGTGAAACCTTGTGTGGAAGCAAAACGTGAACGACAAACCGTTCAGGCAAGAAGAAAATAGGTTTTGAAATGTGGAGCTACAGATAGATCATGAAGAGTAGGTGTTGTTGTTGTTGTTGTGGTCTTCAGTCTAGAGAGTAGTTTGATGCAGGTCTCCATGCAACTCTACCCTGTGCAAGCTTCTTCATCTCCAAATGCCTACTGAAGCTTACATCCTTCTGAATCTGCTTAGTGCATTCATCTCTTGGTCTTCCTCTACTATTGTTACCCTCTAATTTTCTCTCCAATACTAAATTTCTGATCCCTTGATGCCTCAGAAAGTCTCCTACCAACCGCTGCATTCTTCTAGTCAAGCTGTGCCACAAATTCCTTGACTAGGTGTTGTTGTTGTTATGGTCTTCAGTCCTGAGACTGGTTTGATGCAGCTCTCCATGCTACTCAATCCTGTGCAAGCTTCTTCATATCCCAGTACCTACTGCAGACTACATTCTTGTGAATCTGCTTAGTGTATTCATTTCTTGGTCTCCCTCTACAATATTTACCCTCCACGCTGCCCTCCAATACTAAATTCGTGATCCCTCGATGTCTCAGAACATGTCCTACCAACAGATCCCTTCTTCTAGTCAAGTTGTGCCACAAGCTCCTCTTCTCCCCAATTCTATTCAGTACCTCCTGATTAGTTATGTAATCTACCTATCTAATCTTCAGCATTCTTCTGTAGCACCTCATTTCGAAAGCTCCAATTCTCTTCTTGTCTAAACTATTTATCGTCCACGTTTCACTTCCATACATGGCTACACTCCATACAAATATTTTCAGAAATGGCTTCCTGACATTTAAATCTATACTCGATGTTAACAAATTTTTCTTCTTCAGAAATGCTTTCCTTGCCATTGCCAGTCTTCATATTATATCCTCACTATTTCGACCATCATCAGTTATTTTGCTCCTCAAATAGCAAAACTCCTTTACCACTTTAAGTGTCTCATTTCCTAATCTAATTGCCTCAGCATCACCCGAATTAATTCGACTACATTCCATTATCCTCGATTTGCTTTTGTTGATGTTCATCTTATACCCTCCTTTCAAGACACTGTCCATTCCGTTCAGCTGCTATTCCAAGTTCTTTACTGTTTCTGACAGAATTACAATGTCATCGGCGAAGCTCAAAGTTTGTATTTCTTCTCCATGGATTTTAATAGCTACTCCGAACTTTTATTTAGTTTCCTTTATTGCTTGCTCAATATACAGATTGAATAACATCGGGGAGAGGCTACAACCCTGTTTCACTCCCTTTCCAACCACTGCTACCCTTTCATACCCCTCGACTCTTATAACTGCCATCTGCTTTCTATATAAATTGTGAATAGCCTTTCGCTCCCTGTACTTTACCCCTGCACCTTCAGAATTTGAAAGAGTGTATGCCAGTCAACGTTGTCAAAAGCTTTCTCTAAGTCTACAAATGCTAGAAACATAGGCTTGCCTTTCCTTAATCTTTCTTCTAAGGTAAGTCGTAGGGTCAGTATTGCCTCATGTGTTCCAACATTTCTACGGAATCCAAACTGATCTTCCCCGAGGTCGGCTTCCATCAGTTTTTCCATTCGTCTGTAAGGAATTTGCGTTAGTATTTTGCAGCTGTGACTTATTCTTTGGGATTGGAATTATTATATTCTTCTTGAAATCTAAGGGTATTTCGCCTGTGTCATACATCTTGCTCACCAGATGGTAGAGTTTTGTCAGGACTGGCTCTCCTAAGGCTGTCAGTAATTCTAATGGAATCTTGCCTACTCCGGGGGCCTTGTTTCGACTCAGGTACGAAGACAAAATATCAGATGAGGAGATACTGAACTGATCGGAGGAAGAAAAAGAAATATGTGCCATAACTTGACTGAAAGAAGGGATTGCTCTATAGGACACATCCTGTCAAATAATATCATTTTGGTACGGTAAAAATACAGTGTCTCGGCGGGTTAGTTCCACTGTCATGTATTTTGATTTATAGGACAATCGACACTGCCTATAACCAGCAGCCACGCGGGATTAGCCAAGCGGTCAAAGACGGTGCATTCAGGGACTGTGCGGCTGGTTCCGGCGGAGGTTCGAGTCCTCCCTCAGGCATGGGTGTGTATGTTTGCCCTTAGAATAATTTAGGTTAAGTAGTGTGTAAGCTTAGGGACTGATGACCTTAGCAGTAAAGTCCCATAAGATTTCACACACATTTGAATATTTTTTATGAGCAGCAGAATATAATTTACCATAAAAAAGTTCCAATAACACTCAAAGAATCCGTAATGATACTTCATGGCAAATACCAGTGATTGCTTGCCGCGGGAACGTAATGGTAAGCGACAGAAAAATGGTTGGCGCTGAGAGGGACCCGTGTACGTTTTTCGAGATTATAGCCACATTTGACGAGGTACAAGAAAACTAAGATGCTCTTAGTGATCTTGACCACGAATATGAGCACATTCCCTGCACCTCACATGATTCAGAGGTATGCAAATTTGCAAATCTATTGTACTTAATATATTTCCTGAAAATAATGGTAAGTGCAGTACGTACCATTATGTTCCGGAAATACATGAAATATGATGTTATTGTTGAATGGCTGCTATTGTTGGCTTGGTGGTGTGTGTATGCACATTTTTTTCATTTATATTCGTACAAGTATTAATAATAGTAGCAGTCTTCGTTGGTATTCAGAAAATCCGTGAGGGACCGCGAATTGGTCTTAATATAGAGATGTCTGTCACTGTCTCAGATACTTGTCGCGAAGACAAACAAGAACTGACGAAGGTTGAGATGCACCTCAAAACCGACGTTCAGGCATAGAAGGTTTAATAAAGGAATGATAACTATCACGTTCTGCAGAAACTGTAGACAAAAGGGATGAAGGATCTAACTCCCACTGTCCTGTTAAACGTAAAGTGAGGCAAACGTTCTAAATATTCAGGGAAATTGATTCTGATGTTCAAAATGTATGAAGCAATGTATGCAGGTGGAAGGTGACTTCTGAACACCCATTACCAGTATTCATTAGCGAGACGTAAAGTCATGACGTATGAAGCAAGGTAAGTTACAGGAAACGTGGTAGGCAAAATGCAGTACGTACTCCTCCATTAAAATATGATGGACCCAGATTCATTGAAGAGAAGAACGTTGCTCACATTCTGTCCATCTAAGATTACACCCCTTCTCTTCATCAAAAATTTTTGCTTGTCACTAAAACCAATACGTTCTGACATATGATTATGTCACTATGTTTCGTTGTCAGCGTATGTGAACTGGGTAACATAATGATATCTCCACTCTTGTTATGTGTTTCAAACTGCACGTATTTCTCATGTTATAACATGTTTCTTGTTCTTCTAATGTATATGTGAAAGAATACCCGGAACAAGACGGATGTTACAATAAAATTCTTGAGACTAATGGATTAATTGTTAACTTTAATTTTCTGTATCTTCGAACTACCATTTTGGCGCATACAAATTTGGTATCCTGAGAAGCTGAATTACAAAGGAAGATCAAGGCTTGATTACAGCGAGCAAGTAGAAATGGATGTAGGTCGCGGTAGTTATGAAGAGATGAAGAGCCTTGCACTGGTTGGATTAATATGCAGAGCTGCGTCAAAACGGTCTTCGGGGTGAAAACGACAACGCAAAAAAAAATCGAGGCTATGAAGGGGCAACGCCATTTTCCTTTGGCTGCGACGGTACTGTGGCACCGGGCGATTTAAATAAAGCTGTGATAGTAGAAATTCACCTGCAAAGAAAAAAAGGACACACACTAAAACTACACTACTGGCCGTTAAAATTGCTACACCAAGAAGAAATGCAGATGATAAACGGGTATTCATTGGACAAATATATTATACTAGAACTGACAAGTGATTTCATTTTTACGCAATTTGGGTGCATAGATCCTGAGAAATCAGTACCCAGAACAACCACCTCTGGCCGTAATAACGGCCTTGATATGCCTGGGCATTGAGTCAAACAGAGCTTGGATGGCGTGTACAGGTACAGCTGCCCATGCAGCCTCAACACGATACCACAGTTCATCAAGAGTAGTGACTGGCATATTGTGACGAGCCAGTTGCTCGGCCGCCATTGACCAGACGTTTTCAATGGGAGAGAGATCTGAAGACTGTGCTGGCCAGGGGAGCAGTCGAAGATTTCTGTATCCAGTAAGACCCGTACAGGACCTGCAACATGCGGTCGTGCATTATCCTGCTGAAATGTAGGGTTTCACAGGGATCGAATGAAGGGTAGAGCCATGGGTCGTAACACATCTGAAATGTAACGTCCACTGTTCAGAGTGCCATCAATGCGAACAAGAGGTGGCCGAGACGTGTAACCAATGGCACCCCATACCATCACGCCGGGTGATACGCCAGTATGGCGATGATGAACACGCGCTTCCAATGTGCGTTCACTGCGATGTCGCCAAACACGGATGCGACCATCATGATGCTGTAAACAGAACCTGGATCCACCTGAAGAACTAAGTTTTGCTATTCGTGCACCCAGGTTCGTCGTTGACTACACCATCGCAGGCTCTTCTGTCCGTGACGCTGCGTCAAGGGTAACCGCAGACGTGGTCTCCGAGCTGATAGTCCATGCTGCTGCAAACGTCGTCGAACTACCCGTGCAGATGGTTGTTGTCTTGCAAACGTCCCCATCTGTTGGCTCAGGGATCGAGACATGGCTGCACGATCCGTTAGGGCCATGCCTGTCATCTCGACTGCTAGTGATACGAGGCCGTTGGTATCCAGCACGGCGTTCCATATTACCCTCCTGAAGCCACCGATTCCATATTCTGCTAACAGTCATTGGATCTTGACCAACCCGAGCAGCAATGTCGCGATACGATAAACCACAATCGCGACAGGCTACAATTCGACCTTTATCAAAGTCGGAAACGTGACGTTACGCATTTGTCCTCCTTACACGAGGCATCGCAACAACGCTTCACCAGGCAACGCCGGTCAACCGCAGTTTGTGTATGAGAAATCGGTTGGAAACTTTCCACATGTCAGCACGTTGTAGGTGTCGCCAACGGCGCCAACTTTGTGTGAATGCTTTGAAAAGCTCATCATTTGCATATCACAGCATCTTCTTCCTGTTTGTTAAATTTCGTGTCTGCAGCACGTCATCTTCGCGGTGTAGCAATTTTAATGGCCAGTAGTGTATGAAGTAACTTTTATTTCGCCGGGACGAAAGTGAAAAGTTTACCACGACGTGTCGTATTACTATTTTTGATTGACAGCTGCTAATGGTTGATTTTTCTAATTTTTCACCGAATAACTGGGTAGTGAAGCTGTTGGGTGACTGACAGATAGGGCATACTGCATGTGCCACATGCTCGAAGTGGATAGACCACATCTGCACAGTGGCACAGGGTCTCGCTGAGTAGATGGCTGCATATAAAGCGCACTTTTTATTGAAAACGGCGTGCAGGTTGGAGTGGAAATTAAGTGAACGCGGGCGGCCTGCGAGTACCGAGAGCCGGAGGTCTTGCAGCGGTGACGCCTCCATTGGGTGATTAATGACCGTCCGCCGGCCATCCATCTCTGAGGGCCTCGGGGCGCGCTGGCCGCGGCGACAAAGCCAGCCGACAGCGCGCCGGGGGCAGCGGTCGAAAAAGCGGAAGGAGGTCAGCGGGCGCTGCCGCAATGGGCGGCAGAACCACCCACCTCGCGCCCTGACAATGCGTGATTTACTGCGTGTGCATGTGAACACGCGGAGGAAGAAAGAAATGGCGTACATGCACTGCCGTATAATACATTTTGTCATACAAATTCTATTTGTCATCCATCTTTGTCCGAATATTTACTGAACGAGTATATTGTTGGCCCCATGCCTTTAAGAAATGAAATAAATAATGAGAAATTTTGTACGTAAATAAATATTATGCGTGTTGATATTAGATTAACATGTGATAGCTAGTTGAAATTTTGAATAAATTGCCGGCCGCGGTGGTCTCGCGGTTGTAGGCGCTCAGTCCGGAACCGCGCGACTGCTACAGTCGCAGGTTCGAATCCTGCCTCGGGCATGGATGTGTGTGATATCCTTAGGTTAGTTAGGTTTAAGTAGTTCTACGTTCTAGGGGACTGAAGACCACAGATGTTAAGCCCCATAGTGCTCAGAGCCATTTGAACGATTTTTTGAATTAATTCAAGTATTCTACACACATCAACAAATGTGTTGCACCACACCGATATGTCGCGCAGTTATGTTACTATTGTCATTGCTCCTGTAGCGATCGGGAAGTCGCCTCTGATCTTGTCTGTAAACATACTGTGGGGAGCCGGGTTTAAAAATTAGAATTATGTTCTATTATTTGTTGCCGTTCTCAACAAATGCTCTCCAACTACTGTGTTGGCAACCAGAAAGTGATAGCAAAAACGTGATGCCTGCAAAAAAATGGTTCAAATGGCTCTGAGCACTATGGGACTCAACTGCTGTGGCCATGTCCCCTAGAACTTAGAACTACTTAAACGTAACTAACCTAAGGACATCACACACATCCATGCTCGAGGCAGGATTCGCACCTGCGACCGTACTGGTCGCGCGGTTCCAGACTGTAGCGCCTAGAACCGCTCGGCCACAACGGCCGGCGTGATGCCTGCAATTAGAGTTCACTGTGCCCACTCTGATGGAAAATTAGAGTTATTGATTGTTGAAGTTCATTACTCTGAGGATTTAGGATGATGCCTGGGATTCATAGAAAGTGCAGTTCACTATGACGATTTTCACTATATTCTGAAAACGATAAAGTGTAAAATTCCAGGCAAATGATTACCCATATCAGCTATTGTACTATCAGACCTGTTCGGAGCTTAGCACAGATCCTATTACCCTAGATAACGAAACTGTTCAATAAGCGTTATCGATCTAAATGTTCAAAGTGAGTGCTCGCCAAAATTTGATGTTAATACTCATCAAATGCCACGCTAGTAATGGTAGAAAGTCTGTACTGCGGCGACATGTGAATATACGACATACGCAAACTGAGAATCAATCACTGAAGTCGTTCTGAAATTAACACTTTACCCCAATGCTAACTCATTCTTAGGTGTGTATCGAGCTACGTAATATGGCATCCCAGGCTGTTCCTTGCAACTGCCCAAACGCGACGCGGCTTCCGACAAAGAGTGCGCGCTGATACGAATCTAGAAGAGTACTGGGACCTTACTCTAGCTCGCACGCTCTTGTTTATATAGCCGTAGTGCGGAACAACGAAGGAGCAGCAGACAACATTTGCCTTACTAACTAGCCGCTCGGGCTAGTAAAACACCACTTCAAGTTACTAAATAATTAATTGCTTCATTCGCTGAAGGCCAATGAAGCTCTAGATTTAATTGTGTAATCGGCACACAGGAAAGTATCTACTATAAAATTATAATGTGGCTAGGTTAAATACTTTTGGTGAGAGAATTATTTTAGTTGTACTGCATACAATAGATGAGCTCTGAACTTGCCCTTTGGAGTCACGCTACAGCTATAGTTTTATAGCTACTTTTTGGACACTTCTCACATCTTTGTTATTATAGCGTATCTCCATTCTAGGTAAATCTAAACATCCTAGCTTTATCTAATCACTTACTTAATCTATCTTGCTTCCATACTTTTAGGACACAAAAACAGAAACTCATGAATTTCAACCAACATATCAATTTGTGAGATCCAGCATGCTGTTTCCATTAAATTACAATGAGAAAGGAATCCGAATACAAATTTTGAAGTCTCAAGCTCCTACCTGTTGCGCCGATGATTTTTTTACATAAAACTTTACGATTTCGAAAACTGAAACTTAACACAATATTATTTTAGCATCACTCCTGACATTCTATAAACTTTTCAGATTATTTACTTTATTTTTAAGGTATTGCGCAACATTCGTGACGTCATAGCTAATTACAGAGGACTAGGCTGGCACACAATGGAAAGCATATGAATTTTATATGCCGTGAGTAGGCTGCTTCCCTACAATACATATAGTTATAATGAGCGCTATCTAAAGAGCAGCACAATAATGGACTGGAGCATTTAAGTTTAAAGTAAAGCACCAGCAGGAAGCTATTTGAGACATCTGTAGAACAGTGGAGTGAACAACCATCGTTTCATGAAGTACAAACTGCGACCAATCGTCGCGTCCGCTTCACGTTGCTCGGTGTATGCACCGGAGCCAAAGTGGCGCGGCGTGGACATGGAATCACTTCCAATGGGGAAGTAAGGCGAGGCTTTACACCGCACAGGCCGTTCACACTCGATAGACACAAAGGACGATCGATATCAGTGAGTTTTGAGTCAAAACGATAATGGGCTGTGTGCCCTGTAGCTGGATTCGGCGTTTGAAGAGGCTATAGAACATCTGTTATCGCATCAAACAGTTCGGAGACGATTGCATGTTGCGAATGTCCATTCCCGACGACCACATTGTACACCACAACACCATGGCCTTTTTTACGGTTGGGAAACAGGTTAAAAATTACTGTCTGAAATTGTTCACCTCAGCTGAGATCTTTTTTGAATCGAGGCCTGTTATGAGTGATGGTAATACTAATGTAATTCTTTTACAAGATTCCTAACAACATTGTTTATAATTTACAAGAAATATGGAATGTGGTTGACTCAGAGGAATGTTTGTTCGGAGTGTAGTGACTCCCAATATTTTCTGAACATGTTGGTACAATAAGGATCCTTGAATTTACTCCGGCGTAGAGAGCAGGCCACGAAGTTTCGGGACTGCTATCGGATACGCTGACTTCTTGCCACGATATTCCGGCTGACAATCATTAAGCCATCTTTAGGTGATTTGACTGGAGATCGATACTTGGCATCACTAACTTCATACTAAAAACTAGCTTAGCGCTGCTGTGCGAACTACAGAAATATTTTTTGTTTTTGGTTAATCGAATTTTTATGTTGTTCACAAATTGCAACACCTCGTAAGATTTTCACACTAACTGAGGCCATATAGTCATGGTCTTTTCTGAGTGTCTTCTGACCAAAAAGTGATTCTGGAGCTGGAGTCCAAAGTTTATCTTAATCACACCTTTTGCGTTCCTGTGTAAATATTTCCATAGTAAATTTCATCACCTAAGGAATATTTCTTAATATCTAGCTGAAAAGTGAAATAGCATTTTTCATAAATTTAGCTCCAATTTTTTTAATATAACGAAATATTTTCTTAAAAATTCTGATTATCTGTTGCACTCCCTTAGGGGCAGTATTTCCAGAAACACTGGAACTCGTATTTTTTTGTTTCTATCTAAGAAGACAAATTCCAGTTATAGATGCAGCCTCAAACATCCTTTAGTAGATGTTTAGTAGTTATTTATTTAAAAAAAAACTTTCTCCCAGTATTTTGCTCTCTTAGTAGTCGAATTTCGGAAGTGCTGAAAGACGTATTTTTTTCTGACTGAGAAATGCAATACCAGTTTCCGTAGTTCGAGTTTCAATATGTCCTTAATATCAACATACTTTTCCGAAAGGCCTTTCTTCCCCTATTTCACCCCCTTAGTAGTGGAATTTCGGAAAATCCCTTGTTAAAAGGTGCCTACAGTATAAGATCTACACCCTCTCTAAACTTCAGGTTTTTTTTTTTTTTAGTCAGTTTGACCCTTTGTAACCCCCTTAGGAGCTGGATTTCCAAAAACAGTGAAACACGTATGTTTTCATCTCTAGCCCAGCTGCCAAACACCAATTTCGAAATAGTTACCTTTAAAAATGATTCCACAATGAAATATTTTCGTAAAACGTTTCAACCCCTATTTTATCCACTTACGAGTTGAATTTACAAAACCAGAGACATGCACATGTTTTATTTCTAAGAGAGAAGCAAAACAAACCTTTCACTGTTTTAGCTTCAAAACTATTTGCACAATGAAATTTTCCATAAAAATTTTCATTCCCCACTTCACCCCCATAGGGGTCGAATTTCCAAAAATAGCGAAATATGCATTTTTTTTATTTCGACCTAAGAAAAGAAATTTTTATTTAAATGGATTTAGCTGTAAAAATGCTTTCATAATAAAATATAATAACAAATCTCATCCCCTATTTCACCCCCTTAGGGATTCAGTTTCCAAAAATATTGAAACATATTTTCTTAATTTGTAACCGAGAATTCCAATAGCAGTATTCATAAGTGTAACTTTAAAAATACTTTGGTAGTTCTTTAATAAAGATAAATTCTAAAAAAGAAAGGTTTCAGCCACTATTTCACTCCCATAGCTTTAAATTGAGAAAAATGCTGAACACGTACTTCCTCATTCCGACCGAGAAACGAAATACCAATTTTCGTAGGTCTAGCTTCAAAATTGCCTTGTATCGACATTGGAATTTCGAAAAATCCCTTTTTAAACAACTTCTACACTATAAGATCAACAGCTTTTCCAAATTTTATATTTGGGCTGGGCAATGATGTGTCAATCACTCAGTCAGTCAGTCACTTAGGCCGTTGCATTTCTTATATAGAGATTGGTGCGGAGACGTATGCGCAAAGGCAGCCGCTACTTGAGAGACGTCTTTCGAGTTTCGCGACCTCTTTGAATATTGCTCCATATATGGCGCGCAGACGCTTGCGTAACGGTGATACTACACTGGTATAAAGTTAGCGATGTGAAAGAGCAATCTACAGTGCAAAAAACTTGCCTGAAGATGGCTGAATGTTTGTCAGCCGAAATATCGTGGCAAGAATTTGTCGTAATCCGGCTGTAACCCCTAAACTTCATGGAATAGGATATTTCATATTAATTCAAGGTCTAGGGGTATAAGAGATTCTTTGTCAGGCCACATCCAGCACCATTGATTTATATATAGAGAGAGATGAGACTAAGACAGAGAAGACATTGCTCCAATGCAGTGTGTTGCTGAACCTGCTCTCATTTCATATAATAATCTGTTGCTACCAGTGTCGATGAATGGAGATGGTATTACGTTGACGTTGGATTCGAGACAAATTAAAAGAATTATCGTACTAGAAACCGACAGATCACTGACATCACACGAGATTCAAAAGAACTTCATGATGTTAAGGTCCTGGGCACATGGTTTGGAGGTACCGTCTTCGACAGCTAATAAAAACGTTCTTGGTTCTAGTTTAAGACAATAGCATTATCAAAAAGGGCGGAGCAGCGGACAGAATTTCAGGGTGCTCCCTTGCACTAGGGATGGGAAACTGCTTTTAAAAGGCGGAAGAATCAGTAATGGTCAGTGGCCTGGGGGTACAAAAGGCAATGGTTACCACTGCGCTAAAGATGCGTAATGCCTGTCCAAGGGGCATGTGGCGTGTAATTGGAAAAGCCTTATGAGAATCTCTCCAGTGGCAAAAGACATCGTATTAGTGCCCCATTTGGATCTCTGGGAGGCGACTGCCAAGGGGGAGGTGGCCACTAGGAAAAGATGAAATAACTATTAAGGAATAAAATTCTACGGGTCTGAGCATGGAATGTCAAAAGTTTGAACGCAGTACGAAAAATAGACAGTCTGAGAAGGGAAATGTTAAAGCTCAATCTAGATACAGCCGGAAGTCGGGCGAACATGGGGTCATATCATCAGCATTGGAAAATGTTGTAAGGGAAGTAGGATTCGTTGTGAAAGTACGGCAACGAGTGAGCTGCTGCCGCCAGTTCAGTGATAGGGGTGTTCTTATCAGTTTCGGCAGAAAACGAAAGACGAGAACGATAGTTCAGGTATACATGCCGACGTCGAAAGTAGAAGATGAAGAGATAGAGAAAGTGTACGAGGATATTGAATGGTAATTCAGTACATAAAGGGGGATATAAATCTAATATTCATTGGGGATGGGAACAAGGTTGTGGGGGGAGTCAATAGAAGAAAGCAACAAGGGAGAATATGTGCTTCACAAAAGAAATGAGAAAGAAGAAAGATAATCAAATTCTGCAATAAATTTCAGATCGCAGAAGAGAATATTCAGAAATCGCAAGGTAGGAGGCATAGTTGAAAGAGACAAAGGACGACCTCATCATTATTACATCCTGCTTAGGCAGAGATTTCAGAATCCGATATTGCATTGTAAAGTGTATCCAGAAACATATAGAAGCTCAGAAAAAAAAACTGACTGTTATGGGTAGTAGACTGAAGCTCAAGAGAATCGTCCGGAAGAATCTGTGAGGTAGGAAGCAAGTAGTGAAGTAGGGAGGGATAATGAGATGTGTTTGAGCTCCGCCTAGGATGTAGGCACTGCGACATCAATACCACAGTAGGCAGATCAGTAGAAGAGGAATGGACATCTCTAAAAAGGGCATCACACAAAGAAACACTTCAACTGACCAACGGGAAAAGCAAATACAAGTATGATCGGGGAAAGACAGGAATATAGCAATATATATCTCTTATGAATGAAATAAACAGGAAATGAACTGTAGCCTAGACGATATGGGTTCAGGAGAAATGTGTATAAAACAAAAAAAAAACAATAAACAAAAAAGAAATGATCATCGGAAGGTCTGACTCAGCATTAAAAGAGTCAACAAGACCTTCAGTGATGTTAAAAGTAAAGGATGCAACTTAAACAGCGAAAATCGAATTCCATTGTTAAATGCAGAGGAGAGAGTGGATCGATGGAAAGAGTGCATTGAAGGCCTCTATGAGGGGCAGTACAGTCAGATGACACGCTAGATTAAGAAACAGGAGTGAGAGAGCGGAGAGGGCAGTGAAGAAGATTTGTGATCCAATAGGGCAGCAATGACAGATAACATTCCATCGGAATATCTGAAATCACTCTGGGAATTAACAACCAAACGATTGTTCAAGTTTCTGTGTAGAATCTATGAGACTGACGACGTACCATCAGACTTCCGGAAAAATGTCATCATCATATTTTCGAAGACAGCAACGTCAAATATGTGGGAAAATTATAGCACCAAAAGTTTAACTGTTCATGCACCCAAATTATTGACAACAATAATATACAGTAGACGACAGAAGAAAACTGGGGATATGTTAGATGGCGATCAGTTTGGCTTTAGGAAAGGTAAAGTCACCAAATAGGGGGTTCTGACCTTGTCCTTCGTAATGGAACGAATACTGCAGAAAACTAGAGTCAAATTCATAAGATTTGTCGACCTAGAAACAGCGTTTGCCATCGTAAAATGGGGCAAAATTTTTTGAAATTGTAAGAAAAATTGGGGTAATCTATACGAAAAGACGGTTAACATACTGTACAATACCCACAAGAACCAAGAGGGAACAGTAAGGTAGGAAGTGCGTACGAAGTGCTCAAATTGGAAAACGGTGTAAAACTGGGTCGCAGTCTTTCTCCCCTAATGTTCAACTTATCAAAGAAACAATGAAGGAAATAAAAGAAAGGTTATAGGGTGGAATTAAAATCCTCGGGGTAACGATATGATAATGTTCGTGATGACATTGCCATCTTCAGTGAAAGGAGGAGGAACTACAACAAATGTTGATAGTAATAAAAGTACAGAATAAGTACAGAATACGGATTGAGATCAGACCGGTAAAAGACAAAAGTAATCAAAGTCAGCTTAAATGAGAATAACGATAAATTAGGACAGCATCCCTAGCCAAAAGAAGTCTACTGCTATCAAACATAGGCCTTAATTTTTGGAATACATTTTTGAGAAGGGGAGCACAGCATTGTATGGCTGTCAATCATAGACATTGGGAAATCGGAACAGAAGCGAATCAAAGCGTTTAATTTGAGGTGTTACAGAAGAATTTTGAAATTTTGGTGAACAGATAAGATAAGGAATGAGGAGGTTCTACCCAGAATCAGTGAAGAAAGGAACATATAGATAACATATGTTTTCTATATTTATTTATTTTACAGAGATTTATTTTACAGACCAGCGCGTCCAATGCAGGGGCTCTGGTTCTCCTCCAGGAGGTTCAAGGTCAAAGGTGCCCCTTACCTTTTGCGTCAAGGAGGCCGTCAAACCCCTGTATGACTGAGAGGCACTGGCCTTTCTGTTCGCCATAGAAAAATTCCACTTCTGTCTGTATCACAGGGAGACCGATAATGAGGCGTTAAGTTGGGTCCTGGCCCTCACCAGACCCTTTAACACCGGTAGAATCGCGAGGCGGACAGTCCGGATTTCGGCGTTTCTTTTTAAGGTGCGAGCATTTAAGCCCCTCCCCCCCCCCCCCCCACCCATGACAACCAGGTAATCGATACGCTCAACCACATTTCTGAGCAGGAACGTACCACTGAAGTAGACCCAACTTATGGCTCTGATGATCTTGCTTGAACTGTTCTGAGTGAAGTGCTACAATTATTTCCCGATTTTTATCGTTTTGAAGTATAAATTCGTCGGTGGAACAACAGGAACTGCCCAGGAGGAATAATTTTAAATTAGATTTTAAACTTGCTTCCCTATCAGACATTTACATTATAGAATTAATGGTTTTAAAATAATTTCTTGCATAGTGAACTCCTTTCTGTTCCATTGACAGCTTCAACAATGGGTAACGGAAATCATATTTTCCTCTTGTGTTGTAGGTATATATATCACTGATCTACTCAAATTGTGATGGATTCATTGTGACGAAATGTACTATGGAATACATGCATTGTTACGGCGCAGTTAAAATGCCCATCGCCTTAAAAAGATATCTACATGATGTCAGTGGATGAACACCACGTATTATTTTTCTGCTCGCTTTTTTTGCAATCAGTATTTCATTTCCAAACGACGAGTTACCCCATAAAATTATTCCGTAAGACACTGATGAGTGGAAATATGCAAAATATATCTGGAGGTTGATACGTTTGTTTTCAAGAATAGCCACTATACGAACAGAAGTAACTGGACTTCGTTGTTTGAGACGTTCAGTAACATGCTTGAAACGCCCTGCTAAACCCGCATGACAGGACAGGTAGTTGGGATTGTGGAAAGGGGCCAAAATGAGTGGCTGTCAGTTACACTCGAACACATATAACTTTATTTATTTGACAACCCTTACAGTACATATTCTTGAACTTAGTTATCGGATGAATTCGCCACACTACCTTATGCCTTTAAGGCACAATCACTTTAATTAAGAAAAAACTGCTGAAAGCCATTAGCTCAAAATTCAGACCCCAAAAAGAATATCTAGAATTCAGAAGGCCTCACGTTAAGTAATTTCTATAATTTGGCTGAAGGCCCAAAAATCTAACACTTGAGAAACAACAATCTTAATTTAAGGACGGCTGAAGGCTGATGATTTAAGACTCAAGGTAAAATTAAATAGAAAGAACCAAGGCAGAAGGACTTATTTTCAATTAGGCTGAAGGCCCCAAGCAGTCTGATGCTCGAAAGACAAATATCCTTAATTTAAAAACCGCTCAAGGCCCCATGACTTAAAACTCAACGTAAAATAAATTTAAACAACAAAGCCTTATCTTAAATTAGGATGAAGGCTCCAAACAATCTAACACTTGACAAGCATGGAACTTTAATTTTAAAGCGGCTGAAGGCCCATGACTTAAAACTCCGCTAAAGCAATTCAATTTTAATTCAAAACTATCGGCTATGAGCCATACAAATACACACCACAAAAAATAAGAAAAGGCAGTGCAGCCAGCGGCGCTCGGAAGTTTCGGGGGTTGGCCAGCACTTGAAATACTAACGTTCACTTAGGTGAGACAGGCAGTCGTCCCAACCATTCTCGATCCGACGACAACCCAACCAACAGACAGTCAACGGACCCACAGACAAGGTAACTTTCCCTCCACTCGACCAGCACACAACTGGGAGCTCAATGCAAACGTAAAAGGCATTTACGCCCACAAGCAAGAATACATTGGGCTGTCTAACTACACACGGTGCTGGACAACGACAACACGGTGAGGAAAGGACACTGCCTAAATTTACGTCAACGGCCACGGCAGGCAACCGGAACGTTAACGGCCACAAGGCAGAAAATTCCGCTGGTGCACTTCATTTGCAGATAACCAGATACAGTTAGACTCCACCGGACGGTGGCTAAACCTTCGCCAACTCGAACACACACATTGTTGCTCGCAGAAATGTCCCAACAGCCAACAACGAGAACCAAACGGCACGATGTGAACAGTTGACTGTCTGGTAAATTGAATCCTAACTCAACTTTCGTGTTCAGGGACGGTGAGCCGCAAACCTCGTAGCAATGGGAAGTGCCCCACACTCTCCGACACTGCGTAGAGACCGCCAGCGGGCCCGGCCAAATACGCCCTAAAGGAGATTTCCTTGCCGCTCTACGCCAACCGATTGACTGCTCGCACACAGCACAGCCGGAAACTATAAGCACCAAACCAAAGATAGTACACGGTGCGAATATCGATACACACCGCTGCTGCCTCTCTCGGAGAGAGCGAATAACAGCATAATCGCAATAACTGCGGGAAACCGAACACAGAATAGGAACCAAGGATTAAACCAACGCATATATGAGCCCAACACAGCTCAATTCTTCTTCCAGTTCAAGTCTTCATCAATATTTACTGACTCCTGCTCATGCACTACATCCATTGCTAGTATTATGACTCTGTAGTAGTAAGCCATCTTCAGAATGCACCATCGAGATGACGATGATGGAACAGCTGTGCTGACCCCAGTTGCACCTTACTATCCGCCATCTTATTTGAGGAAAGTTTATTTAAGCACAAATAGGCAGTTTTGCGACAGGGGTCAGCACACTTGTTCCAGACGTCATCGTCGTCAGCTGGTTGGTCCATTGTCTCAGGATTGCCTACTACCAGACCGAGTGTGTGATCAAAACTGTTGTTTTTACGAATTTTACTTAACTGAGATACCGCTGTTAAATCCCAGTAATGTTACCTGAAATTTTTTTTTACCGATGGGTCTTCATTTTGCATCAGGCGGACCATGGTGCATCTGAATATTTTGCAGGTGACTATAGTTCATACTCCCTTGCTTCTGGTTTTCTCTATATGAATTTCAGTAACCGTTGTTGTTATTTCTTTAAAGCCGTCCAATTGTGTTCCCTTGGTAATCAGGATGATACCGATTACTGTACTTTCTTGTGTCATGATTTAGATTCGACGGGTGATGTAAGATGTGACGCCACTAAAGCAGCACCATAGCCATTCGGCGGACGTGAGCTGTGATTCCGCACACGCAGCTGATTTGCCTGTGGTGCGCTGTTGTAGAGGTTACTTTTTTAACTCACCTTTACGTCTTCATATATCAGTTCTGTGGAGTCAAGTAATGACATAAAATGTTCTAGGTTATCTTCCCGTACTTTAACTAATTTCTCGCGAATGTATAAACGCAACTTCACCTTAAAGATTCTCAACACACCTTTACAAGAAATTGAGTCGTCTCAATACAGAGTTTCATCTAACTACTACTCAAAATATCTGCACAGGCAGGCCCGTGTACCACGAAATGGTTGTTTCTGAGTCTTACCTGCACGGACCGTTACCAGCATTTAGAGAGAAAAATGCTTTCTCAAATTGATGGTGCGTTTGACAAGGGCGCCACCACCTGGAATATAGCCTGTTGTGAAGCGAATCTTTTGTTGTTCACTCCAGGATTGAGATAGTACATATCTGAAAGCCTTTGTGGTTCAAATGGTTCAAATGGCTCTGAGCACTATGGGACTCAACTGCTGTGGTCATAAGTCCCCTAGAACTTAGAACTACTTAAACCTAACTAACCTAAGGACAGCACACAACACCCAGCCATCAAGAGGCAGAGAAAATCCCTGACCCCGCCGGAAATCGAACCCGGGAACCCGGGCGTGGGAAGCGAGAACGCTACCGCACGACCACGAGATGCGGGCAAAGCCTTTGTGAACACAGCTGTGAGTGAGGTACATTTATCCTGCAAAATGGACATGGAATTGTCTGTACTTACGTAAACCTTCTTCAAATGGGATGCAGAGAATTAAGGTGCAAACTCACATCGTATGGTACGCGGTTTGGCGATAAATCACCACAATTCATTTCGTTACCATGAATCACATGTTACGCTGCAGTACTATTGTGACTGTTGTCCTCGGTGAAGTGCCATGAACAATTCCTCCAGCCGGAGACAATTCCTTTTCCACAGTTGTGATTTTTGTTGTAACTTGGCCACATCATTCCGGTAAATCTTTGCTTGAAGTAGATTTTACCTGTGTTAATTCAGACTTTATGGATTCTTCGGATTTGTCCCGTTCAGACGCCGTACCTGTGGTCGATTAATTTACCACATGTTCCGATTCTGAATCCAGTTTGCTATGAAGTTCTACATTTTTGTATGAAAAACATTGCTAAAGGTCGTAACATCGTTCTTGCAGTGATCATCAAAATGTTTCCGTACTTTAGCCCCCTGCTCTTCTACGAAAGTAACAATATGGTTTTCTAAGTTCTGTAGAGTAGCTTTTCTTGTGTTTTGCTCCTTCGACAAAGAACGTGTGGCTTCCGGAAGTGGGGGACTGATGACCTTAGCTGTTTAGTCCCCCTTAAGCATCCCAACAACCACCACCACCGCTTCCGGAAGAACGCTATAGTTCATCTTTAGCTGTATATCCTCACCTGTTAAAGCATTGAACAGGAGAGAAAAATTGTCAAAATTACAAGTCAGTTTTGTTAAATCACTGAATTGTTATTTTAGCTTATTCAACATTCTTTGCTATAGTGTGGATTGGTTCTGTAATTGCGCTGATATATTGCTGAGGTTCGTTTGTTGTTCGGTTTTAGTTCGTTTGTTGTTCGGTTTTAAGAGGTTTTATACTTTTTCCCATTGCTTGAAAACTTCGTAACAATAGTGTGAGTGGATCAACGTGATAATTGTTGATTTACGCTTTCGATTCACGTGAAGTATCGTCCATTTGGACATTTACTTCACACGTAGCTTCACTGGGTTGAATGATTACATTACTTAAAGGATAAGCTGTGTGAACGTCAACGTCACATCAATGATTTGTATCACAGTCAGGGCGCAATTCTAAACCGTGTTCTGATATGCGTGAATTGTCAACCTCTGTAGGTTTGCAGGTGGGGATATTCAGCCGCCAAACAATTGTTTAAAGTCATGGTTAATACTTCGACTGTCCATATCGACAGCTAATGACCTAGACTCACACAGTGTGTTACTAGCTGTCGATCAGGACTTTGCTTCTTGACAAAAACTGTTGTACACAGTTACTATTGTAAAAAATCTTACGTGCAATGGTCGGCTCAAAAGAGCATAATTATTACTTTTGTTCAATTTATGATGTAACTTCTCCGCCGCTTGTGCCAGGGATGCTTGATAATGGTCGTTTGACCGAAACTGGTAGCCAATTGTGGAAAATAAAGGACAGTAGAAGGTTTCACCATGAATTTTAGCAGTGAGTCTCGTTGTTAGCGAATTCGTTCTTTTCTGTGTTAACTTTATTTTACGATTTTATTTCATAGCCACTTTAGTAAGCTCCATTTTTTTCACTACTGCCACAATTGTAAGCAAAAAATGATTGAAATAATTTGCAATAAAAATCTGAAAGAGGATCCCCTCGGTAGTGATGAGTAACCTTCACGCTTATCTGAATCAATAACCTAGTGCCGTGCGCACAACAACGTGGCGTGACTTCGCCATTACGTACTACATGCCGCAAGAAGAGTCATTTTGTGCCTAAAAATCACTGAACAGGAAAAATTATGTTGTTTAATAATAAATTTTTTTACGTGAATGCTGATGAAATCTTCTCGGGCTTCCATCCGGAAGCTGCGTCGAAAATCCGAGACGTTTCTATGAGTGTCATTCTCATCATCTTCTGGCGAAGATGATGTAAATCCAGATGGAAGCCCTACAAGATTTCATCATAAAATTTTTTATTCGTAGTGGATGAATTTCTTAATGTTCAAAACTGTAGACACATGAAATATAAGCGAAAAAAAGCTGTTGTCATTATCTTAATTACGTTCCTCATGTCAGCACGTTGTAGGTGTCGGCACCGGCGTCAACCTTGTGTGAATGCTCTGAAAAACTAATCATTTGCATATCACAGCATCTTCTTCCTGTCGGTTAAATTTCGTGTCTGTAGCACGTCATCTTCGTGGTGTAGCAATTTTAATGGCCAGTAGTGTATAGTAGGAGCTTGGCTTCCTGCTACCATGGATGTTGTGCTAGATTAACTTGAATATCCAGTTACAGCAACCCAACCGTAGTCTTGTAAATATACCTGACATTCTTCTCTATCTTTTTGTTCATTTTTATTCAAAATTTCCTCGATTCAGTGATTTTTATGTAATGCCACAGCCCGTATGTCCTCTGGTTTCTACTACATCTCCAACTCCAAATAGTAGGATTAAAATTGGATTTAAGGAAAAAAGAAATGATACTTTGCATGGGGTTGATACAATACAGTATAGAAAACTGTAGCCTAAAGAAGACAGATGATGATAGTTTGGGGGCTTTGACATATGCTGTTTAAGGGCGTCAGTGAAGATAAAGAGAAATGTAAAGCTATTGTGAGCTAAAAGGTTCGTCTGAATACCTTGTAAGAGGTCCATGACTAAGGAATTTATTACTAGCGCACTCGAGCAGATGTAGCGTCGATTGATTGCTCACGCGCTGCCTGCGATATGTAAGCTACAATAGAATCGCAGACCAGAGACCAGTGTCGGCAGCAGCAGTAGTAGTAGTAGCACGCAGTCGGGCGGGTGGGTGAGGTCGCTCGTAGAGAGCAGCAGAGTTATGAAATTGCCAAGGCACGTCGTGGAGAACTATGGTGGTGGCTGAGCAATGTAGTATATGGTAAAAGGAAAATATTATTGTTCTTTATTGCCACGCGCGTGTGTTAATTGCTACAACTGATTTTTGTACTATTGTTATATCAAAGTCCCATGTAAATGTTTTCAAAAAAAATCTTTCAATAATAATCTTTCTTATAAAGATAACTTTTGACAGTCATTCATTTGAATTTGAAGTTTTTACTAATTTCTCTTATCCATAGTCACGCCGATAATCGTAAAGAAAATCTGTTGTTTATTCATACATAACAAAATCTAGTGGCCAGCATTGCACGGGGCTGTGCCAGAAAAATTTCTTATAGGAGCAGATATATAAGCCTTATCCGGCGACACCATTGAGGTAAGATTTTTCAGTTTATTCAGAATGATTTTTCAGGGCCTTGGCGCAGCACTGCTGACGTCCAGATTGTCTAGATTCACAGTCAATTAATTATTGAAAGGTTACATTACGAGATTCTTTTGAACGGTTACATATGAGTCACATTTTTATTGAGAGGTTAGTCACCTTTTTATTGTGAGGTTACGGAATTTATCTGTTGGGAGGTTACAACCTCTATGCTTTACTAAGGATGGTCCTATTGGAAGTTGTATGTCTTTGCTTTCCTTCCCCAACTGGACTGACTGGCCCAGCCATTTGTGGAGGCGTTTTATATGTAACGTGATCTCTGAACCATGATGTCACATTAACAAAATTTTATAGAGGTAAACGAAATTATAAGTAAGAAATACAAATCCTAGGCAACAAAAACAAAATGAAACAGAATCAACGAGATTGTACTGTGCTGAAACAATTTAGGAAAGCTCATTTTGGCATAGTGCTTCATACATTATCCCACTCAAATGGTTCAAATGGCTCTGAGCACTATGCGACTTAACTTCTGTGGTCATCAGTCGCCTATAACTTAGAAATAATTAAACCTAACTAACCTCAGGACATCACACACGTCCATGCCCGAGGCAGTATTCGAACCTGCGACTGTAACGGTCGCTATGCTCCAGACTGTCGCGCCTAGAACCTCACGGCCACTCCGGCCGGCTATCCCACTCATAGGAAGTATTTTGTTGCGTAATTTTACATGATGGGTATAATAAGAAAGTCCTGGAAAATATTTCGTGCACCTTGAGATAGGCAACCCAACATAAATAATTTGCATCTGGAGCATATGATGTGAGTTGGGTTGCCTATCTTGAGGTGCAAGAATAATTTTTTTTGGACATCTTTATTTTATTCACACTCAACGTGATATTGAAGATGGCATCGTAGGAGAGTGAACGGTGGAGGGAGGGGGGGGGGGAGATAAGTACCACATGTTAATGACTCAAGGACTGACAGAAAAATGACTGGTGATACAAGAAACTGAAGATCAACTTACATGAAACAGATCCTGCGGAGAAATGTATGAATTCCTATGAACGTTCATGTATCAACCAGGGGACATACTATGTCGATAATGCTGCCTGAAACAGTCACTATATGCCTAACCTAATTCTGCTTTCGAGAGGAGTGTTAACTACGAGCGTGCAGATAATCCCAAAACCTAACGTTCTCAGACAACAGACTGTTACTTGCTGATGACAGTATCGAAAATCAGTAATTTGTCATTAGGATCTTACATTTATATTTCGACTCTCTCGTTTATATCTCGATGGAGAGCTCTTCTGAGGAACCCACCTGTCGACTAGCGGAAATTTGAAGCCCTACCTCGCCGTTGGAATACGTGCCGGATAGTCGGCCGGCACTGAAATTACAGGGCGGCAGCAGCGGCTGCGGCAATGAATCTCTCTCTCACCAGCAGACTCGAAAAAAAGAATGAAACATAAGAACGGCGTTGCTGGCCGACAGGAATGCTAAAAAAGAGGAAGAAAGCGACTCGAGTTGCGGAGTGAAGTCCCGCTGAAACGAACCTCTCATTGTTGCGCGGCCAATTAAAAAGCCATAATATTTCACGGATCGCACACGTCGGCGGCGGGATCAAGGGGTCGCGCGAACAGCGCCGCGCTTTCCCAGGCTGGCTGCCGGCCGTAATTACGGGCTCGGTCGCTAGGTGCGCTGCAAGCGCCCACTCGTGTCGGATTACACAGAACTTCGACCGCAGCGCCACGTGCGCTACTGCGGTACAGAGCGCACAGGTAGGGCATTAACAACGTATGCCTCAAAGCGCAGAATGCATCAGTATTAAAGTGCTCACTGATTCAAATTATTGATGGCATCTCTTCAAAAGAGATGTTCTTCTAATCCGTATGAATAAATTAATTATTCCTCTATGTTTCAGGATATGTCTAATCAACCGATCCCCCTGTTTTCTCAAGTTGTGTCATAAATTCCTCTCGGCCACAATATGTTCCGCAACACCTAATTAGTTGCACGATTTACATAGCTAATCTGTAGAATTCTCCTGTAGCATCGCATTTCAAAAGCTTGCGTTCTATTCGTGTCTGAACTGCTTACATCCAAGCTTCGCCACTATAGAGTTATAAAACTACTATAGGCTACCGTAGACTGTCATAAGTAAACGTAGTATAAGACAGTTTTCCTAGCAGCCTTGGTCAGTTAATGTTGTACACACATTATCTGCACATTGAGTGTGTTGCATACCTATTGGGCGTTATTTTATAACGATCACTTTCTTCACGCATGATTCCCTCAAAAACCGGAAGCAAGGAACTGTCTCGGAAGTGACTGAGGATATATTTAGGCCCGGGTTACCTAAGGAACATTTTTGTTTCCTTAGTTATCCTCCAGTCTATTACTTAAAAGTAAACAGTACTTACAGAAAAATCGAAATTGTCAATGTTTAGTTCAGGTTTTATTCATAAATGGCTCTGAGTACTATGGGACTTAACATCGGAGGTCATCAGTCTCCTAGAACTTAGAACTAGTTAAACCTAACTAACCTAAAGACATCACACACATCCATGCACGAGGCAGGATTCGAATCAGCGACCGTAGCAGTCGCGCGGCTCCAGACTGAAGCGCCTAGAACCGCTCGGCCACTGCGGCCGATTCAGGTTTCATTCGAAACATATAGATTTGTCTCGTGAAACAGAGGGATGTTGTAGTAGAAGGAAAGAAAGCAATACATACACTCCTGGAAATTGAAATAAGAACACTGTGAATTCATTGTCCCAGGAAGGGTAACTTTATTGACACATTCCTGGGGTCAGATACATCACATGATCACACTGACAGAACCACAGGCACATAGACACAGGCAACAGAGCATGCACAATGTCGGCACTAGTACAGTGTATATCCACCTTTCGCAGCAATGCAGGCTGCTATTCTCCCATGGAGACGATCGTAGAGATGCTGGATGTAGTCCTGTGGAACGGCTTGCCATGCCATTTCCACCTGGCGCCTCAGTTGGACCAGCGTTCGTGCTGGACGTGCAGACCGCGTGAGACGACGCTTCATCCAGTCCCAAACATGCTCAATGGGGGACAGATCCGGAGATCTTGCTAGCCAGGGTAGTTGACTTACACCTTCTAGAGCACGTTGGGTGGCACGGGATACATGCGGACGTGCATTGTCCTGTTGGAACAGCAAGTTCCCTTGCCGGTCTAGGAATGGTAGAACGATGGGTTCGATGACGGTTTGGATGTACCGTGTACTATTCAGTATCCCCTCGACGATCACCAGTGGTGTACGGCCAGTGTAGGAGATCGCTCCCCACACCATGATGCCGGGTGTTGGCCCTGTGTGCCTCGGTCGTATGCAGTCCTGATTGTGGCGCTCACCTGCACGGCGCCAAACACGCATACGACCATCATTGGCACCAAGGCAGAAGCGACTCTCATCGCTGAAGACGACACGTCTCCATTCGTCCCTCCATTCACGCCTGTCGCGACACCACTGGAGGCGGGCTGCACGATGTTGGGGCGTGAGCGGAAGACGGCCTAACGGTGTGCGGGACCGTAGCCCAGCTTCATGGAGACGGTTGCGAATGGTCCTCGCCGATACCCCAGGAGCAACAGTGTCCCTAATTTGCTGGGAAGTGGCGGTGCGGTCCGCTACGGCACTGCGTAGGATCCTACGGTCTTGGCGTGCATCCGTGCGTCGCTGCGGTCCGGTCCCAGGTCGACGGGCACGTGCACCTTCCGCCGACCACTGGCAACAACATCGATGTACTGTGGAGACCTCACGCCCCACGTGTTGAGCAATTCGGCGGTACGTCCACCCGGCCTCCCGCATGCCCACTATACGCCCTCGCTCAAAGTCCGTCAACTGGACATACGGTTCACGTCCACGCTGTCGCGGCATGCTACCAGTGTTAAAGACTGCGATGGAGCTCCGTATGCCACGGCAAACTGGCTGACACTGACGGCGGCGGTGCACAAATGCTGCGCAGCTAGCGCCATGCGACGGCCAACACCGCGGTTCCTGGTGTGTCCGCTGTGCCGTGCGTGTGATCATTGCTTGTACAGCCCTCTCGCAGTGTCCGGAGCAAGTATGGTGGGTCTGACACACCGGTGTCAATGTGTTCTTTTTTCTATTTCCAGGAGTGTATGTATCACATACCGCTAGAAAAAGCAATTTCAACTACAAAAAGCTGCAATAAAAAACGAAGAACTGTATATGAAACATCGATTCAGTACTTCGTCGATCTTAAATTAAACATGTTTCTGTTATTGAGAAACAACTTTCGCATTTTATCAGTATTAACAGGAAACTCTTGCCTTTAACCGTGATTAAGAACGTTCTATTGAGTACAAAATAACAGCAGTTATATATATATTTTACGTTTCTGTGTGTAAACTGTACTTGCTTGAGAAGTAATTGCTTTGGTTGTATAAAACAGAATAAAAGTTACGCCCTCAGCTAATTTTTATTGCTTATGAAGTGCAATTTGTGTTTTCTGAGGATATAAAATGTACAGTGAACTAACACTGAGGGACGTCCGGCTCAAATTTTGTGCAAAACAAACAAAACAACAAAAAAAAGTGATGTCGCCGGATGTCACTTTCCCTGGTACACATTGATTTAGATTTCTTTTCAATACCATTGCTACCAATACTATAATTTCTACCATTAACTATGTTATTCATGTAGTGTCTCAAAACTATCAATCGGTAGTTTTCGTAGAGTGCAACTCCAGTACACGGCTGCAATCCATATAATACCTTCAGAAAATACTTCCGAATATTTAAATTTAATTTCATTGTATACTCAAACATAAAAAATGATTTTTTCCTTATTGATAGTGTGTTTCTTATATGTTTTCTACTCCAGTGATCGTTGTTTTTATTTATTGCACAATTTCCTTCAATTTTCTCAGTATCACCTGATTTAATTCGCCTTTTGTTCAGAAACCCTTGATATAGTTTTGTTGATATTCATCTTATAACGTCGTTTCAGGACACTACCCACTCCGTTTAACAGCATCTTCATTTCCTTTGCCATCACCTATAGAAATGCGAGGCCATCGGCAGACCTCGCAGTTCTAATTTATTGTCTCCGAATTTTAATTTCCTTTCCAGAAATTCCCTTGATTTTCTTCATAAAATGTTCGATGTACGGATTGAATAATAATAGTATAGGCTACAATCCTGTCAACGTGGGGGATATATTAATATACCAGCAGGTCATATCCAGTTATATTATTCACTACAAAGCAATATTCTATGTTTTAATAAACTGTATTGGTATGACTACGAGTGCTGAACGAGCAGCGTGGATAAGCATGATCCATCTTGGTTTTGCTATAAATCTGTAGGAGGAGTGGACAAGGCTAACAATCGAAAGACGTGAGATAACTTCCACAGCGACAAAGGATTTCATAAGCGGCTGTCTGAGCGCACGGCCCTACATGAATTTTTATTGCCCTAAAACTTTAGAAGCAGGAACCATTTGAAATAACTGACACGGTGTCCAAAAGCTTAGATTACCAATACTTGACCAGCCTGTTGTAACGAAGCAGGTTTCCATGGAATAAGTGTCGCTGGAGAATAAAGAACATGATGTTCCACACCCGGAGACCAAAGCTCAGTCTTAGAAAACAGGACTTTAGCTCTTTCGTCTACGATGGAATGTAAAATGTCTGAAAGACACAGCAGATTTTCTGGGATTTCTACGAAAAAGAAGTTATTGGATGTTTGCTAATGTTGAATCTTTGGTGACTGTGGAGAGGAAAGCCATTTTACTGCCCTACAACGGCGGTAGACATGTCCGCGTTCGACAGTGACACAGCAGAGGCGCAGTCACGTAACGGGTGTCAGTGTACACAATTTGCGGTTGGATCAAATAGGCTTAAGAAATGTTCTTAGAATATTTATATCCATTTATTATAAAAAGGGAAAGATGTTTTTGGATCATTATAGGACGAATTTCGTAAGATTATTTACCATGTGCTCTTGACATAGTATTTCATGTTCTGACTTTTTAACTACTTATATTTTTTTCCTACTTTTCATGGTTTTCCCTTTGTCTTCTTAGATTTCTCTGTATGTTCGAAGAAGAAATTAAATTAAATCATACATGTAATACTCCAATAAAAATCAAGCCGAATTTAATTTGACAAATTATTCAATTTGAAACAGATTTCACTTTTGTTTAAGACGTAATTCATACACACCGTCGATCAATCTAAATGGTAGTATTATACAAATTTTTTATACTCTGTGATCGAAAAATACGTTACACTCCAGGCTTATATACAAAAGCTTTAGGAATTTTAAATGTCACTCAAATGTATGTGATTTGACTCATCCAGAATGCTGGAAAAAGTGGTTTTAGGTCATAGTTTTCTCAACCTTTTCCAAGGGGATCTACCTTTCAGACCCCCTTGTGGTCTATACCCTATCTATCGATTCTCCCCAACACCCACCCACCCCCCTCCCACCAACTCCACACCAAAGAAAAATGAATTACTGCTGGTGACGCCTGTGCTTGTAGCACTCCGTGTTTCCCTATCATCTGCTTCGACTGTTGTAATTGTAGTTTGCTTTCTGTACAGGTCATGGGTAATCTTTCACTCCCTATATGCTATACTTGTAAGCTTCTTGATATGAAAGAAAACATTCGAACCAGCACTGTAGAAAACTTCCTTTAAATCTACGGATGCCATAAATGTTGGTAGTGTCAGGACTTCTTCGCTTTTCTTCACCCCCCACCCCCCTCACCCCTCCCGTTTCAGCAGGAACTAAACCAACCTTCCCCTTAGTCAGCTTCTACCTATTGTTCCTTTCTCCTGTAATTAATTCGTATCGGTATTCTCCAAACCACGATTTATTAAACTAATGGATTGGTGTAAATTCAGAATTTCTCCATCCTTCCTCTCTCCTTTGATTCACATCCAACTTCAGCAGCCTCTATGGGACTCGAAATTAGCAAATTTCTAGAAAATCAATTACGGCTTACAAGAACAGACGTTGTTGCAAATGGGTACCTGAGATGCAGTAAGTAAGTTATGTTAGTAGTTACGAGCTGGAATCTATTGTTTCGACACATTTTTACGGTTTTTCGTGTGCAAATTATTCGGACGCGGTCACTGTTGTCAGGAAACTGTCAGTTACGTAGCTGCATCGACTTGCTTGATGTGTTGACTGCCTGTAGAATATACAACTTGACTTAGTTAAATTGGAACAAACTCCAAAGAACGAATCCTGAGAGTTTAAGGAGCAAATAGAGTCAGGAGTATATACAGCTCAAATTGCGTTCCAAGGGGGGTACAGCCACTTGAGGACGAAGATAAAAGCCTTGAAACATAACCATGTTTACCTGTACTAGCATGTTTCTGGTATCTGCGCCTCTTTTGAATTTGGTTGAAAAGTGACTGTCGAAAAGAAGCTATTTCAAAGGATATGGTGTACACCACTTTTGCAGTTCAGATATTTTAATTGCACTTCGATGTTGAATAACCTACGGTTTACGGCCAGATCGAGTCTCACTTGTTATAATTTATGCACTCATAAATGGTTAGCCACGTACTACATTCTACTGATGTATTATGATGAGACTGTCGGAGTGCAATGACCTAATAACGAAATGACACAGAAGTTCACCTACAGCAAACTAAGAATTAGCACAGTTCTTGAATCATTGCCCTTGAAGTCTGTCAGTCATATTAATATGAAAAATGATGTGCACAGTGAGTAACCATTGGAGGTAACAACACAGATCGCAATATGATCTTATTTTCACCTTGATATAATTATTGAAGTTTGACACTGTTCGTAATAATGTTTAATTGTAACATCACAGTCTTCCCTCAAAAATAAATAAATAAAGTAATTAAATTACAGAATGATATTCCAGACGTGAAATTTAGATGAAACTCGGCACGTTTCAGGACTCGTGAGCTGTACTATCTGCGGTACAATTCCCTGTTTTAGTAGATATACATCTTGTACCTTTCACAACCTTCCACAGACCGACTGAAACGCCTTGCAGCAGCCTGTGTTTTATAAATGTGCAATAATTAAAACTGCAGTGACCTACATTCATCCGATAGTAAATTTTTAGATACAAGAATAACTGCTACGGATTTATACTGTATAGTAGACCACAGTATGATATTCTATTTCAGTAACAATGTCTTTGTTAAGAATACTAATTAGTCAGAAACTAAATAACTGCAACAGTTACTAACTCACTTTCGGCAATAGCTGCATAAATGCTACAGTCTTTCACATGGCTTTTTCGTCTACATTATCAAAATGTTAGCAATTAGGTATACATTTGCATTACAAAAAGTCTTAGTTTGAACTTGTTCTTTTATTAACAATGCGTCTTTTCTCCGTGGGGCATCTTCAGATTACCTTAAAATTTTCCTTTTACAATATATTAAAAACAATAAGACGGCTCTGTATTTGCTGTCCCAATGAAGTGGAAGAAATTTTACAACTATGTATATGTTTACACATGAACAATGATAACGAAGTTTAATATTAGTGGTGTTTGTAATTTGATGGTTTTTAGGTAAAATAATTATGCTTATGAGTTCCATTTAACCAAAAGAATACAACTGATGATAAAGGTAAGCCGGCTAAGCCCTGAGTTAATATTCGACATTTTATTTTCTAAAACTTAAAATGAATAAATAAAATATAAATATAGGGGGCGGATGGGAGGGGGGTTGGCAGGAGGGAGGGAAGAGAAAAAACAGGAGGAAGGAATTCATCTGCTTTCTTACAGACCTTTGGCGGTGCAGGTTTCAGTGACTGAATGTACAGACGAGAATACACCGGACTTGTGGGAATGTCTGTGTATCTGTACTGATGTTCTAGCCCTACAGTCAACAGCGTAGTATTGTTGTCCAGCGCGCTCACATGTAGGTACTAGTAGGACATTTACTTCATTGTTGTTACTGACGCACTCTGTTGCGGACGTGTGCGGTAATACGACTACAAAGGAAAAAGTATCCCCGCCACTACACCACGTCTACACACCACAATGAAGACTCATGCCGTCACTGCTGAAACAGCTCAACATAACGTAACTCTCCCTCTCTTGGCCTGCATTCAGTAAACTTGTGCACTAGATGTGTATCTATCAACACTTCTTTAATAAACCTGCCCGTGTTGCTGTGTAACACTGTTAATGCACAACATAGGCTGTTATAACAACAATTCCGTGAAAGCAGCTGTATAAAATGCCGGCTTGAAGGTGAAGATTTAAGTAAGCGTTGTTATTGTCAACATTGAGTAGCGTGAGTGAATGTAGTAAGTTCGTTTTCCAAGCAAGACACGAAGTGCATACCTTCGTCATTCGCACTGTTGTGTAGTCAGTTTCAGTGTAATACTGATACAAAGATCAAAAAAAGTCTAAAACGTTAAACGAAATGTAATTTCGATGTATATAACTACAGGAAATCATGGGTCCGTTGTACCGAAATATGAAATATCGCTCAACACCCTACAAAACTTCTATTGGTGGTGTGCAGGTTTGTTAAATGCAGAGAATACTGTTTTTACCTTGTGTGTTTTGAAGGTTTGTGCAGTCTTTTCTGATGTAATAAAATGCATTGGATGGTTGTTGTATATTTATCTTAAATTTTTGTCCTGTAGTGATGTTTGTACCTGTTCTTCTTTCACTTTATCAAATATTGGGATAATGATGAAGGCAGTACCTTCATAGGCTACTTCAGCCTGTCTTACTTCAAGGGTATTTCATTTGCCTGAGCATCACTGCATGCAGCTTGTTTCGGTGTGTGAAGTCACAAGGATTGTGGTGTTTGCCACTTTATCTGTGCTATTAATTTTGAACGGCAATAAATCGTTGTATCTCACAATGCGTTTCTAATGGCGGCATTGTCACCGACGGTAAACAGAGTGGAAATAAATGGGACGGAACAGAAAACAAAAACACATTTAACGTATCCAGAACATTCTGGAATCATCCCTCAGGCTGCGGCTAAGCCATGTCTCCGAAATATCCTTTCTTCCAGGAATGCTAGTTCTGCAAGGTTCGCAGGAGATATGCTGTAAAGTTTTCAAGTTAGGGAACGAGTTACTGGAGAAATTTAAGCTGTGAGGACGGGGGGTCGTGAATCGTGCGTGGGTAGCTCAGTCGGTAGAGCACTTGCTCGCAGAAGACGAAGACCCTAAGTTCGAGTCTCAGGCAGACACACAGTTTTAATCTGGCAGCAAGTTCTACGTTTAATTTACTCACAACTCCAAACATGGTCAACCATCAGCTTTGTATTGAAATGGCGACATGAAAATTGGTGCCGAATCGGATTTACCGCTAATCGCGAGCGATCACGTTACCAACAGGTTGTCCGAGCACAATTGACGGTCACTCAAAAAATTCCGTATGTCGCCAACCATGTGTCTACAACCTTTACTAGTACGTCCATTACGTATATTCCTATAATTCATGCACAAGTGAGACATTTGACTTGTAAGTTGCTTGCTCGGTGTCGGCAGTTAAATAGAATATTTCAATACCTGTGTTATTTTAAATTACGATGCAGTGTTCTTTTGGGCATGCCGTCCATAAGGACAGATGTTACGAAACACGTTTAATTTATTCGCAATTGCGAATTTGGACAGCTATCAGTTGTGTATCGGAGTGACGACAGTGAAAATTTTGCCTGATCGGGACTAGAACCCAGATTTCTCGTTCATCGCGAGTGCTCGACCATCACTTCGCTATACGTGCACGACTCACGGCCACGCTTAAGATTCCACATGTCGTCAATCGTGTGTCTACAACTTTACATCGTAATTCAGAGTAACACTGACACTGCAACACTGTATTTATCCGCCAGCACCGGGCAAGCGACTTTCAAGTAAAATACCTCACCTGTTCGGGAATATACATAATGGATGTACGAGTACAGGTTGTAGACACATGACTGACGACTTATGGAAGTTTGGTGGGGTCGTGAATCGTGCTAGGATAGCCAAATGGTAAGGCGACAGTGCACAATAAGCGGGATATCCGGCTTCGAGTCCCGGCCCGGCACCAGTTTTCAATGTCGTCATTTCAATATACAGATGATGGTTGTCCATATTTGTAGTTGCCAATACATCAATAGTGTTTCATAACGACTGTAGTCCCCTTAGTGCCAGTCCCTTAGGACGTGCATGTGTGTCTAAGTCCAAAAGAACTTTCCATCGTAGTTCAGAATAACACAGACACTATAATATAGTAGAATATAAAAATATTCCAAAATGTTTTCGGATGGGGGCGTTAAGACAGACCATCATTGAAATGGGAAGTCAATATCAGTTACATTATAGGGAAGATAGTCTTATACTGAAGACCTTTTCGTGGCACATTGCGAATGACCTATGAGAAGATAGTATTTTACGTCAGAGTTTTCCTCCACAAAAGAGGGCATTCTCGGTGGGCAGTGAGGTCTGACGACTGGAAGCGACCACACTCTGCTGGCTGGCGTTATGACTTTGACAGGACAGTGTTACGTCACCTAAGCATGTGCACTCATGCACCAAGCAGCCTTTACACATAGCGATTCCTTGAGTGTGCAAGTTTATTTGTTGTGAACTAAGTCTGGTCTAGACTGATTTCCTATCTCTAACGTCGTGTATCTGTGTTTCGTCCTGAATAATGCAACTGCTGCAATTACGAAAATGCTATCTGATAAAATGAGTCGCCAAACTGTCTGCTTGTACCAAAATAATTAGGTACACAGGGCACCACACTACGTGACTTGCAATTCTAACACACAAAATAAACACAATAAAAATTTTACATAAAATGACAAATTGAGTTTGGTGCGAATATCTGTAAAAAATACCCTGTGATCCTACGTGCATGAACTAACGAAATAAATGATGTATACGCCAATGTAAAACTGCACTGTAAAAATAAGACTCTCTACATAATAAATGCAATATTAAACGGAACTTCATCTACACTGAACCTGATATGTTTGAAATGCAACGGTAACTGCATATGGTGTAACAGTTTCATGACAGTAATGTGAAAATAGTCTCTACTAATTTTCATGGCTTACCTGTGGCAAATGAAACTTGGCGCTGCTCGAGTGACAAACATACAAGATGCAGCGCAGCAACAGCTAAAGGAAAGAAAGCCTTGCATAGTTCCATGGAAGGAAGTGCAGTTATTCAAAGCAGGTCATCTTTTAGTTTTAGTTACTGTGCCCCATTCAGTAGAATGCGACGACACACAAAACCAGAAAATAAACTTTTGTGAAGGAGCAGAGGTGAAATTTAAACGTGGTAGATGACTGAAAAGAGAATAACCTTCGTTTTAAGGAATTTTGTTGTGAATAAGAAACACATTATATGACTATCACAATCACCTTACAAAATTACTCCTTATCTAAATTATGACTCTGCCATGAAAGTAATTATTTAAGTGGCAAAGAAATGGCTAATCTATAACTTCTGAGTGCAAGTCATGTGACTGATAACTTTACTTAATCAAGTTTGATCAATGAAATTAACTCAACTAATAAAGAAAAATCCTACTAAAATGTACCGTTTTCACAACACATCATAAATGATGCGCGAGCAAGCAGTGCAGCAACAACAGTAACTGGAAATCTCCACTGCTCAATTTAATCTTCACCAAACCAAATTTCCTCAATTCATTTTTCTGTACATTTATGTCTGTGCTATGCTGTCTGTTTCCAGACCCCTCAGTAGCATGACCAACATCCGACTCATTGCCTACCTTCTCTTAGAATGATACAGCAATGACAATGCTACTTGCAACCAAAGATCACTTTGCTTGTACTGTGAATCTATGAGGAGTAACGTATCGACTACTGAATATGCAACGGCATACAGATATGAAGTATCACGTATCGAATAAAAATAGAGCTCACATCCATTTTCTTGAAAACAAAAAATAAGCATGAAACCTTACAATTTTTGAACATAACTGTTTCCAGCTACAAAACGTATTACTGACATTACTAACAAAAGTATGAATTCAAATTTAATTTTTGGTATTTGAGAGCTAAGAGAATTTTCTTTTCTTCTTGCAGATACAAAACGTAACTAGAATGCCGTGAGATCTCCAGTTTGCAATCTGGTAGTGAAGATGTGGAGGAACTACCGGAATTCTGCCACATCTCCATTTTACAATCTGCTCTTGCAGAAGTGGAGCTGCTGCAGACAGTTCATTAGTGTAGGTGGTACTACATATAATTACAAGTAATGTATAAGCCATCTTTGAAGCAAGTCACAATCAGTGAAATTATAGAATGGATTTGTGAGGATTCAGATTTTAAAAATCGAAGATGTACTGAGGTAATAGCCAGTCATGTTAGGCTTAAGGATCCCAAACAAAATCTTGCCACGTGTATTCCAGTTTACAGCAACAGCGTGCAGAAGCTAAAATGGCCACTTTAGATAAAGGTCTCATTTGTCTGTAAATTCATATTGTCCTACCAAATGAGCTTAGACAAACGCATGTGAACTCCAAGAACGTGCTTCTATCATTGTCTGGTGACGTTAATGTGTGATATTCAACAAATGTCACAGAACGATCCAAAAAAAAAAAAGAGATTTGGAACTCTAAAAGTTCGCGATTCTAATTAAGAATTAAAAGAAATCATGAAACTTTATTAATGTGAACGTAAATAAAGGATTTTATGTGGTAATACACAGGAAATTACTACAGTTAATTCCACAGAAATGTCTTGTGATAAATGTTGTTACAAAGAACGATGACTGTTGGTCCAAATCGTCAATTATAGCTGATTTGTTTCGAGAAAATGACCACGTGAGCCATGTGAATAGTTGTCTTCTTTATTAAGATGCACTAAACTTTGTGAATGTTTCCTTTCCCACTGAATTAATACATGTAGAAATGTGCAAACATTTCATTTCCGCAATCTTTTGACCGCGCGGTTTGAGGCCTCATGCATGGGTAGCGCGGCCCCTCCCGCCGGAGGTCCCAGTCCCCCCTCGGGCATGGGTATGTGTGTGTTGTTCTTAGAATAAGTTAGTTTAAGTAATGTGTAAGTCAAGGGGCCGATGACCTAATCAGTTTGATCCCGTAGGAATTCACCCACAGTCCGCAGCTCGCGGTCGTGCGGTAGCGTTCTCGCTTCCCACGCCCGGGTTCCCGGGTTCGATTCCCGGCGGGGTCAGGGATTTTCTCTGCCTCGTGATGACTGGGTGGTGTGTGATGTCCTTAGGTTAGTTAGGTTTAAGTAGTTCTAAGTTCTAGGTGACTGATGACCATAGATGTTAAGTCCCATAGTGCTCAGAGCGATTTGAACCAATTCACCCACATTTGAACATTTGAAGAATTTATTTCCTGCTAACCTGAAGCATGTGAAAATATTCCAAGAAAACAATAAATACATGTCTGTTGATGTGTACGATATTCGGTGCTATGGGGACGAGCTGGTGGTTATACGATGGAAACAAGAACACAAAACAAAGCATTTTGAGGTGGTTCCATTTTATGTCTCTAAACGTTAGATATACGAGAAGCGTATGAATCTGTTAATTCCGAATATCTAAAACACAGAAATTTCCCATTTCATTTAAATAAAAGACTATTTGAGGTTAGAACGCGGTAGTATCACTGCTCATCATCATTCAGTTGAAGTATGTGAGCGATGTTTCTGCTATTTTCGGTTTAAAGAGAGATGTGCTGTTCGTTTAGTTGATTGTTTGCAATTCAAACCAGTCAACAGTGTTGTTCTCAAGCATTATGTGCTGAGATTTTAAGCATTTCATGCTTCTAGTAGACCCATTACTATTCCCTTTGATTACCTCTAAGAATTCCGTGACTGTTTGGAGCACATTACTTGCTACTTGTCGGCTACTGTCCAGTTTCTGAATTGTTTGGCTCGTAGAAGATTGCAACTGTTGCGAGGCAACGCTATCTGACTCCAAGTACCAGATCAATGTTCTTCCCTTCGCATTATTCACTCTCAGACTGCTTGCGATGGACCCGTATTCACTGACAACATGAAATCGAATTAGGTTTCAAACCGACTGTCATTGAGAAGCCATGACACTCGTTCTCCGAGAGATTTCGATAAGGAATTTTTTATGCCCACTCTTCTTAAGTCGCATTAGATGACTGCGAATAGTACAATACCTCTTGTAGACACGTTGGACAGTTTGCGTCGATACACCATTACATAGGGCAATTTAGTCCATGGTGTCTTCAAGTGCACATAAAATACTACAGTTCCTTTGTACCATTCTATCATGTTTCCACGTTAGTCCATCTTACTGCACTGATGTCATACAACTGAGTGTCACACATATACCATTTCACTGTGATTGATGTAAGGCAGAAGTTGAGGGTGGCATGACAGTGAACTAATAACACACACAATATCCAGAGCTGCAAAGGTACCATTCTGCTCTTTCAAGGGACTGAAAATTATTGTTCCCTCGCAGTCTACTTCCTTTAAGAGTGATCTTGAAAATTTTTTTCGATACTGTCGTACTTTTACTCGCATTTGTCTTATTACGACTTATAACGTGATATGGATAATATTTACAAAAAGAATGGACAAGTCCCATGAGATTTTCCGTTCTAAAGGCGTTTCTTATGGCAAGAGGGAAGAAAAATGAGATTCTGATGAAACACTGACGGAAAAGGAAAGTTTTGATAAGAAAACTTTAACAGTAACGCCAGAAAATTAACAAAGATAATGCATAACCCATTAAAAGGGGAACGGCAAGATGCTATCCCCTTTTTTACACAGGAAACCGTTGAGAGACTCTTAGGGCAAATGAGACAATTTTTGAATTTAACAACTCTTATAATATCTCATGTATTTCGGCATGGATGATTAGTATTTTGTTACCTATTAACAGTGACAGAAGTCTGCGTTTTAAGAAAACTCATGACGCTGGTAAAAGGGTCAGCTGAACATGTTTCACGAATGTTAGGTGCATCTGGTGTTGTAGCATACCGGAAACATTTATTCCACTCCTGATTACTGTGTTTCCTTCTACCGTAGCGACGTGTAACTTATGGAAAACGAGATATTGTTCTGTTTGTTAATTCAGCTCTGCAGAGCCCGTTTAGTTCTCACTCTACCTCTGCTCTAACGGGAACATCCCACATCACCAAAAGTGGGGTGGGCAGTTTGAATGAGACTGCCTTCCAGAATTCTTCCGTTGGATTCTGTAAGTGTTGGACGCCTGTAGAAACGGTCCTCTGGTAATGTGACCAAGGAAATAGTTACGCTTAGTTTAATTTGAGTCTATGGCTAATTTTATTTGTTTCATTTGTTTTGAGTAAGCAAATGTCCCGTGACCCATTTCATTTCCACTTTCGTGTTATTTCGTGTAGTTGTATGTGACTGCGAACGATACAAACTGACAAAGAAACTATCGAGCTTGTGCCCTTGCCTAAAATGTTAAAATATCACGAACGACTCTGTTGGTGGGATGGTTCCATTTTTCTCGGCAGTCTGTGTGCTGAATTAAGAGTCAAGATTTTATAATGTTTTGATAGTGTTATGTTTTTATCTGGTGGGGTAAGTTTCGAGCATTACCCCAACACATGTCCTACTGTTTGCTGCTGCAGTTAAATTATGCTGCTGACACTGTATATCTCAAAGTGAACAATCCAGCGGATACCCATAAGTGTGTGGAATTTCTGTACTCTTCCTATTATGGAATTTCTTGAACATAGCGTACCGTCTGGCCTTCAGCCACCACCTACTTTGAATCAAGCCAGTAAAGATACAAATACTACAAATAACATTATAGTAAATAAGTAAATGAGTAAATGGACATCTGCATTTCTGATATCTGGTTGTATATTACTATTTACGTGATGGTCGTGAACACGTTTCCCCAGTCCTGATGTGCGTCTCTGACACTCTCGATTGCTCTCTGATCACCTGAATGATAGCGATGTGACTCTTTGGCTTTTGTGTCTGCGTGTGTATGCAAGTGAAATGAGTGTTCTCTTCCCCCGTTTCCATAATAACACTCATTTTCTGAAACTGGGTTGTTTCACTTTATGTTTCCCCGTACGTTACTGATTTTCCTTGCCTGAATTCGTATTAAGCGACTGTTACACAGTAATTTATCAAAGGCTTCATTTGCCAGTTTAACAGAGGATGCAATGACTAATTGTTACCAAAAAAATGAGCGTGGTGGTTAATGAACCTTGTTTCGACTCAGACGCACCCCATATTCCACACCACATTTCCCAGTCCCCTTCCATCTGAACTGTCAGAATGATTAAAATGTGTGTCGATCTAGTGGGTATTTTAAGAAGAGGAAGAATCATGATTAGGAGGTAATTTATTTAACTTAAAATTAAAACGCTGTCTGTAGTGTGACCTTCATTCTCTCCCACATGCTACTAAAGAAAAAAATCAGTTTCGTCCCCTAGTTGCCCATTGCACATAAAACCAATGACAATCAGTTTAATTACTGCGCTAGTTCAGTGTTGTAGCGAGGACAGGGCTACAGTGGTTGTGGGTGGTGCTGGGTTGAGAGAAGAACACACGGTCACACAATTTTCATTTATTTCCTTTTGATAACATTGCCTTTCAGAAAAGCGTGAGACACAGATAGCATACGCTATACTAACATCAAATTACAAATATCTGCAATATTTAAAAGTAAGAAATAAAACACATAGTATCAATGAATATCCGGAATAGCAATTAAATATCTGTCACTTGTTTTCCTTCTTAGAACATCAAATTTGATAACTTCCAATAACATAAAAATAAGAAATAAATTACATAGTATCAGTGAATATCCAGAATACCAATGAAATGTCAGTCACTTGTTTTCATTCCAAGAAACCAACTGTCACTACAATTTAGCACCATCAGGCATTAATTGCAAAGTTTTTTTCTAATTTTTGGACTTCAGTGCAGTAGTCAAGCCAAAGTCATAGTAAATAACTGAAAGTTTTCATGACTAGTTTCGGTGAAGCATACTCTCCATTATAAAATGCAACAACTACGAAATAATTCTGCTGTTAATTATAAGAACCTCAAATATAAGTAATATCTAACCACAACACATTTGTCATAGGAAACAACACTGTGAATAAATCAAGTCAAATTAAACTTAATTATACAGTAACGGCAAAGGACCAACGTCACTGCAATTTAGCGCAGTGAAGCCTTTATCTTGTTAACGTTGTATACGTTGGATCAGGATCGGCCTTGTCCAACTACTTGGATGACGAACCTGAGAAATGAAAATCTTGTCTTATCAATCCTAGCAATTCTGCTTTTATTCTTAAACATATTTCATTCAAGTATGAGGTGTAATCGTTAAATAATAGAACGCACCTTGATGAAGTTAATGAAATAACAACCTCAGGCATGAATAACGCATTATCTGCATATATTGCTCTGAGAGATTCTGCCCTATCCTCTATACCGACCATTTGCCATCACATGTCCACAACCAAGATCGCCACAGCCAATGTCCACACACGTCCTCCTTTCACCTCATGTCAGTGTGCAGGAACTGTTTATTCTTTCCTGGACAACAACCTGAATGCCAGTCAGCACCACCTTGCCGAGCGCTGAACCGCCTCGCCCCATCCACCACAGCGCCCTCTTTCGCCACTGGCGGACAACTTCTCCTCTCCGGCCATGCGCATTTCGCAGCTGCCGCCGTAACGTCACAAGTATCATGAACCTAATTAGTGTCACGGGCATGCAGAGTTATGAATCGGACATAAACGAGCATATTTGCGATCCAAGATGTCCGTGAAAGACCGAGCAAATACAAATGACTGCCTCCTAAACATTTAGACAACCACTATCACTGGTCTAGATAATGGTGCAGAGAAGCACGGGTTGAGGGTCCAAAAGTTTTATTCATTTGTGACGGGAGTAAAAGTAAACAGAAACAATGTTAGTCAGGGATAACGTTTACTCGTTACTTATTATTTCTCTTACATGGTTAATGCACAAGATGATGAGTATGGAGGAAAGGTACATGCCTTGAGAGATGGCAGTATTAGTCACTCTGAACAAAAAGACGTCATATGAACATATGTCCTGTTCTTAACATTTTTGGGGGAAACTAATGAAAACGGAACAGGACACATGTAAGTGATAGTAAATAAAGTATTGTGATGTAATGTTTTGTTTAATTGTGTTCTTTCCCTCATAAATGATGTTCAAAAGTCCACCGCCAACGGTAATGCAATTTTGAGCTGTCGCAGACAGCTGCTGTGTTGCTGACTCGAGCTCATTTGTACGGTCCTTTATTTGGGCAAACGCATCTAAAATGAAAGCAACAAATTCCTCCTTTGTGTCCACTCTCCGCTTGTAGACTTCGCTCTTAAGCCAACACCATAAACAGTATTCTAAAGGAGTAAGCTCGATTGAACTCGGTGGTCAAGAAATGACGACTTCAATGCGACCGACCCAAAACCCGGGATACGTTTCAGTGAGATACTGTGTCACTAGTCTTGGGGAACGAGCAAGAGTTCCCTCGTGTTGAAAGTATATACGACGTATACCAAAGGAATATCCTCCAAAGATTCTGATAACACATTTTCAAGGATATCTAGATACAGTATTAAAATTAAGACGGTTATGTAAAACAGCTGGACGGATGAGTTGGTACTGAACAGATGAGTTGGCCATCAATAATACCGCACCACACGTTGACTGAGAAACGTCGCTGACAATTTGTTCACATAGCAGCGTGCCAATTCTGATCTGCGTGCCCTGAGAGTTGCTCGTGTTATTGATACCGTTGTTGATGAATGTTGACTTACCAGTGAACAGAATACGTGGGATACTGTGTTTACTGTCAGTGATCCATTGAGAGAATTCCTTTCGTTTGGCATCATCCCCTACAGGCGGATGTTGCTAATTCTGCCAATGATGCGGTCGCAGACCCTGCTGATGTACTGTGCACTTCACTCGTGATTGTGGAATACCAAGCTGTGCTGCAATTCATCTACAGACGGTAATTCGGCTGCGTTCTGTCGTTCCAGGAATGGCCTCAGCTTCGTTACGACCTAGTTTAACGGGACGCTTAGATACAACACAAGCACTGAGAAGCGTACCGCGCCCTCGCAATCTGACAACACCCTGATAAATAACCTGCTTTCCGGAACTGAACGATTAGGAAACCGTCGCTCCTGTTCGTTAACAGCAGCTCTGGAATTCCAATTGCTAAATCCGTAGAAAAAGATCATGTTACTATACTTCTGCAAGTGTGCAGAGCTATGGCACTTTACCTACACTAACGCGTACCGTTTTAACTTTACATATAGCAACACTATAGCGCACTGGCGCAACTACTGCACTACTAACACGTGCACACTTGCAGGACTATAGTTCAATTCTTTTATCTTGGCGGCTCGCGCATGCCCGCCCAGACGCGGGAGATTGCTGCGTTGCCAGTTGCACGCGACGCACGCGCCAATAGAAGCAGCGCCATAGTATAGCATAGTTCGCAAGCTTACGTGTAGGGGGGAGCGCGCAGTTCATGAAGTAAAGCCACCACGGCCGCATTAACCCTTTCGCTGCTACAAAGACGTGTTCCCTGCATTCCGCGCTGTGCGCGGTTTTGTCACTGCACTGCTCTCCTGTGCAGACACATCGTGTTCCGACTGCTTTGACACACTTATCAATCCATTCCACAAAACTATTTGGCCCAAAAATTTGATTTTTACACGTCTTCTTGACTGATACCTTCCCCCATAAATGACTTAATTTTGTTTCGATGTTCAACGCAGTTATTATGCAGCATTAAATATAGTAAACCACTGCACGAAATTTTGAAGAGTTTGCAGAGGTAAAAGTCCATAGAGTATAATTTCCATATGGTCGATTTTAGTTTCCACAATGTTGAGAATGAAATGTGGACAAGATACCTAAATTTCATATATAATTTACTGTATAACTATAGCTCATTTAAGTACCACATAGGTGTCGTATGTAATATTGAGAAATATTCCGTCTTTCGCGACTGTTACAAAAGTTTTATTTACACTGAGCACGTTTGGCTTTATTTTAAAGCCCTTCAATCAATCAAAAGGAAGTAGACAAAATACATTAAACAAAACTGTGGACTTACAAAAACATTACGACTTGAATATACCGTCTATGAGTGAAGTCCTCTGAGCTATGTCAAATATAATTTTTGTGTATGGCACACACAAACATCATTTATTTGGTAAAACACTGATCTGCCAACACAAACGTTGAATATTGTGTTACCGCAGCACAAAACTACGAAAGGTGACTTGGCAATGGAGGAGACAAAATACTGTCCACTGAAGATGCTTCAAAAGAGAGAAACGCGTCTGGTCTAAATAAGTCCCTTATTACAGTTGCAGAAGAGGAATATATTTCAGTACCATTGGTAAAAGTGCGACTGTGAAACAAAAACAAGAAAGAGAACATGAGTACCATTGTGTATTTGGCATACCTTTCCTTGATTGAAGTGCTTTAAAATAAACCAAACGCGTCCATTGTAAATAATACTTTTATTACAGTCGCGAAAGACAGAATATTTTTCAATATTACATACGACACCTATGTCGTACTTAAATTAAATGAGATATTGGTATACAGTAAATTTTATATGAAATTTAGGTATCTTGTTCACATTTCATTCTCAACATTGTGGCAACTAAATTCGACCATACTGAAAGTATACGCTATGGACTTCTACCACTGCAAACTGTTCAAAATTTCGTGCAATGGTTTACTACATTTAATGCTGCATAATAACTGCGTTGAACATCGAAACAAAATTAAGTTATTTATGGGGGGAAGGTATCAGTCAAGAAGACATGTAAAAATCAAATTTTTGGGCCAAATAGTTTTTGTGAAATCGAATGATAAGTGTGTCAAAGGAGTGGGAACACCATGTGTCTGCACAGGCGAGCAGTGCAGTGATGACAAAATCGCGCACAGCGCGGAATGCGGGGAGCTCGTGTCTGCAGCAGCGAAAGGGTTAATAAAGAGACAAAGCACTAGAAATTTAAAAAAATTGCGTTCAAAGGAATATAATTCGTGAAGTAAAGGACTTCGATATTGTTTTTAAATAGTGAAAATATTAAACACTGCACAAGGTTTGAACTCATAACCTTCTGCATGGTAGCCCAACACGCTAACCGTTATACTAACGCATCTTGTCTGACGACATGACGTAATGAGGACTATAACACGTCATGCAAAATACTGACAAACACTTTTGGTATGACTATGAATTATTCACGCTTCGTCGAAGTACAATAGGAAATAAACAATTACCGCTGTTCTTTATTGCGAAAAAGCGGTTCGTGAGAGTGATACAAACACCTTATTGCTTGTTTGGTTTAATTAATTAATAGAATATGACGCAACTGGTATAAAGAATGCTTTTTCCAAACTTCCTATAAAAGAATGTCTGCTATCAAGACATTGCTTTTGTTCTATTACTTTATTTATGACTGAACGTTTCTAAAACTGAAGACACTCGTCCATGCTCTGCACTGCAGTCGAGATGTGGCAACGTCGTTTCCTGTTCATTGGCTGACTGTGTTTTGTGACGTCAGATGCACAGAACGAACCTAAACTCGGCCGCCAACATAAATGACGCGCACTTTAGTCGCCCATAATGCGTAAGTGAAGTGCTGATGAAATGGTATGTTAAGGTAACACTATGTAGCATAATGTCGCTTTGGTTCTATTCACATGTGAATGCTGCTGAAGAAGGACAAGGGACTGACGCCCGTAACTTTAAAACAGCTGTATATCGGATATTGTTAAGAAAACGGTGCGTGCGGGGTAGCCGCGTGATCTAGAGCACTTTGCCACGGTTCGCGCGGCTCTCCCCGTATGAGGTTCGAGTCCTACCCCGGGCAGGGTGTGTGCGTTGTCGTCAGCGTAAATTAGTTTAAGTTAGATTAAGTAGTGTGTAAGCCTAGGGACCGATGAGTTTAGCAGTTTGGTCGCATAGGACTTGACCATAAATTCCCAAGGAAAGGGCATACGTTTATTTTAAGCTTTTTTGTACAGATTCACCAATACCACCGTCCCCCAAAATCATGTACATTTCCTCCTGATTCATCCTGTACCAAGTATTCTACGCTTTTTTTTCTTTTAGGTGCCCTTAAACGTTTCTTTTTGTGTTTTTTTTCCCTTTTTTTTTTGTTAAGTAAAGGATTCACGGTGAAGATAAATTAAGTAAACTCTGTTGTGAAAACCACGATGAGCCCATTGACGAAAATTTGAAACGCGCCTACCGACCTTACAGAGTTGAGATTTTTAACAGAATATTCGTTTCCGTTATCAGTTAGTGATCGTAATTTTATGTGTACGCTTCACACTCTTCTGATACCATTTCACGATCACGTGACGATGAACAAATGGGTATTGCAACTGTAGAAACCTAATTCCCTAAAATTATGACGTGAGTTCTTGCTAAGCTCGAAAAGAAGCTGGTGGAATGCTGTATGGACTGTTAACACAGCTTCGATAATTTGTCACAGCTATAACTGCGACGGTGACTAAACAGTCGGTCAATTCCGACTGTCCCAAAGATACTCATATGTTGCTTCCTCAAAAGGTCGACTTATGTAGAGACAAAACTAGAGACAGAGCGACGTACACGTAGCGGCGTCGACAATAGTTTTTACTACCCATAGCGACAGCAACAAAAAGAGGTATGGTGTGGAAAATGTCTGTAATTTTTGGTACCAGTCATCAGACTCAATGCGGTGTTTTCAGGGTACAGTTGAAATATTTCTGAAAGCATTTATTACGTTGAAGACGGCTGGGGCTGAGTATATTGTGGCTTTAGCATGACTGTACTTCGGAAGTATCTTTTGTTCACTAAAAATTCATCTTTCTTTACACAATGGTTAACCCATGCTCCAATTACTATCGAAAGGACAATAGTTTTATTTTCAGCAAATTCACAAACAACTTTTACAGCAATGATCGACGTATTGTGATATCATTGTTCTAGTTTTCATTTGCTCTTCTTGATCTGTCTGAGGGCGACAACTTCAGTACTTTTCCACAGCTGAAAAATTCTGTTGCTTATCGTTTTCTGTCCGCAATTACAGAAAGTAATATCCCTCGGCGGATCAGGAAATGACTTAGGCTACGAAACCATTACTAGTCCTAATCGCTTTATTTAGAATTAAGGAGTTCCTCTTATCTTAACAACGCAGTGTCCTCCCTTAACACACATTAACGAGTTTAACACAGCTAACCTTTAATTTAATTAAGAACATACGACAGAAAGTATACAGTTTACTTATTTCAACTGTTTTACATTTTCAATAACATTATGATTTTCATTACATTATCCATTAGTTTAGACCATTTCGTGTGATCACCACGACTGTTTCCGTTATACTGTATACAGGGTGTCCTAGGAGGAATGATTAGTAATCACCGATATGACAGGCAAAATATATGTAGTAAACACGGCCTCTAAAATCCATACCTTAAGAGCTATGAGCGCTTCTTCATCTTTATTCTTTATCTCTATTGCTGCAAGCTCTTCGCTTTAAGTTTTCGGGAGTAGAAGACGTATTTTCTCACAGTAGCAAAGGTAATGAGCTGTTCTATTTATTTATCATTTTGGTCCATACTACCCACTACCAAAAAATGAGAAGCGAAGAGCTTGTAATAGAAGACTGTTGTCTCACAGTATCGAAGATAAAGAAGTGCTCACAGCTCTTAAGGTAAGGATTTTAGATGTAATCTTTACTAGACTTTTCTGATTCAGATGCTACACACCTGAATATAGACCATTCCTCCTGGAACACCCTTTATGGTTGCTTGTCATCTACTTTTGTTACCGACGAGATGCTGAACTCATCACATTGGGTAATTCTGTGTTACATATGCGTACAAAGATAACATAACTTTTTGTTGTCTCGTTCTTTTTATATCCATTTGTCACTTACAGTTTTGTCCATCTGACGTTGACACAACATCGTGTAAGCACTGATATTAGTTCCTCTTTGTTGTATGTAATCATTTTGCTCTAGTTTTTTTAGCATTTTCGGTAATTCCTTGTGTAACTGCATAATGTCTTTGTCAGTTGGAGGTGAGCCGCCAGCAGTGGTGGATGTGGGCAGAGAGATGGCGGAGTTTTGAGAGCGGATGATCTGGACGTGTGTCCATCAGAGACAGTAAATTTGTAAGACTGGATGTCATGAAATGATATATATATATATATACTTGAATATCATCGCTATAATTATGGTTTGTATCTTTAATCGTGACGATTATGATACCACGCAATCGGCAAATCACACTCGACAGATGCCTGGAAAGGTATTAACGTGTTTACCTCTTTCGTCTAGCGGCCCTGTCTGGGTAGGCTAGTGGACACAGCAGGCCATGTTGCCTGGACTGACAGGCGGTCAGCCGAGTGTTTGTGTGCTCCCCAAGTCTGAGAATGTCTTTTCAACGTGACGTTAGACGATTAGATTTCTTGACCTACGATATCGACTCAATTTTGTGAGAATTTCTTCTGAAGACTGTTGGTTGTAAGAGTTGCATATCATATGCTGCAAGAAGACCTCCATCAATGAAGGTTTGTTGCCACGTTTTTGGCACCGTTGAGTTTTCATTGGAGTAAAGTGGTATAATGCACGAAACATGCTTACACAGCAGCGGATATGTTTTATTCCGTTTACAAGCTGAGCCATTAGTAGTTGGAAAGCTGATCATCGTGGATGAAAGTTCAATGAAAATGGCGGATATAGCTGATGTATGATTCCAAAAAGTATAGAAAGAAAAATAGATCCATCAAATTGGAAGAATAAAGTTAAAAAAGTTGGAGGAACAGTCGCTGACTTTTTATTACAACATCTAGTAAAGACATGCCTAAAAAAACTCCACAAAAATGGTATACACAAAAACGTTGTACTTCATTATAAAGTAAAAATTGTAAATTAGAATATTTTTCAAATTAAATGAAACAACAAGTTTACTGTTACCAGTTACTGTTTATTCATCTCCACGGCGCCTTTCAAAGGTTTAAACCTCGGTCATATATATATATATATATATATATATATATATATATATATATATATATATATTTTTTCAGGGTAACGGCAATAAAAACTAAACGAGCAGCGATAGAAATACACCGTTTGTTGCAATATGCTTGGAACAACAGTACATTTTCAGGCAGACAAACTTTCGAAATTACAGTAGTTACAATTTTCAACAACAGATGGCGCTGCAAGTGATGTGAAAGATATAGAAGACAACGCAGTCTGTGGGTGCGCCATTCTGTACGTCGTCTTTCTGCTGTAAGCGTGTGCTGTTCACAACGTGCAAGTGTGCTGTAGACAACATGGTTTATTCCTTAGAACAGAGGATTTTTCTGGTGTTGGAATTCCACCGCCTAGAACACAGTGTTGTTGCAACAAGACGAAGTTTTCAACGGAGGTTTAATGTAACCAAAGGACCGAAATGCGATACAATAAAGGATCTGTTTGAAAAATTTCAATGGACTGGGAACGTGACGGATGAACGTGCTGGAAAGGTAGGGCGACCGCGTACGGCAACCACAGAGGGCAACGCGCAGCTAGTGCAGCAGGTGATCCAACAGCGGCCTCGGGTTTCCGTACGCCGTGTTGCAGCTGCGGTCCAAATGACGTCAACGTCCACGTATCGTCTCATGCGCCAGAGTTTACACCTCTATCCATACAAAATTCAAACGCGGCAACCCCTCAGCGCCGCTACCATTGCTGCACGAGAGACATTCGCTAACGATATAGTGCACAGGATTGATGACGGCGATATGCATGTGGGCAGCATTTGGTTTACTGACGAAGCTTATTTTTACCTGGACGGCTTCGTCAATAAACAGAACTGGCGCATATGGGGAACCGAAAAGCCCCATGTTGGAGTCCCATCGTCTCTGCATCCTCAAAAAGTACTGGTCTGGGCCGCCATTTCTTCCAAAGGAATCAATGGACCATTTTTCAGATCCGAAACGATTACTGCATCACGCTATCTGGACATTCTTCGTGAATTTGTGGCGGTACAAACTGACTTAGACGACATTGCGAACACCTCGTGGTTTATGCAAGATGGTGCCCGGCCACATCGCACGGCCGACGTCTTTAATTTCCTGAATGAATATTTCGATGATCGTGTGATTGCTTTGGGCTATCCGAAACATACAGGAGGCGGCGTGGATTGGCCTCCCTATTCGCCAGACATGAACCCCTGTGACTTCTTTCTGTGGGGACACTTGAAAGACCAGGTGTACCGCCAGAATCCAGAAACAATTGAACAGCTGAAGCAGTACATCTCATCTGCATGTGAAGCCATTCCGCCAGACACGTTGTCAAAGGTTTCGGGTAATTTCATTCAGAGACTACGCCATATTATTGCTACGCATGGTGGATATGTGGAAAATATCGTACTATAGAGTTTCCCAGACCGCAGCTCCATCTGTTGTTGAAAATTGTAGCTACTGTAATTTCGAAAGTTTGTCTGCCTGAAAATGTACTGTTGTCCCAAGCATATTGCAACAAACGGTGTATTTATATCGCTGCTCGTTTAGTTTTTATTGCCGTTTCAAATATACTGGTCATCTTTGGAACACCCTGTATATATATATATATATATATATATATATATATATATATATATATATATATATATATATATATATATAAATCACTTTTGAACATTATTAAGGTAAATACATTGTTTGTTCTTTATCAAAATCTTTCATTTGCTAACTACGCCTATCAGTAGTTAGTGACTTCAGTAGTTAGAATCTTTTATTTAACTGGCAGTATTGGCGCTCGCTGTATTGCACTAGTTCGAGTAATGAAGATTTTTGTGAGGTAAGTGATTCATGAAAGGTATAAGTTATAGTTAGTCAGGGCCATTCTTTTGTAGGGATTATTAAAAGTCAGATTGCGTTGCGCTAAAAATATTGTATGTCAGTTTAGTTATGATCAGAATAAGTAAAGAGAGAAATGTCTGAGTACGTTCAGTTTTGCTGAGCTGTTTGAAAATCAAATAACGTATGGGGTTTACCAGCACAGTAATTCACTAATTTTTCTAAGGGGTCGTTTCAGACTGTGAGGCTGGTCCCAGCGGAGGTATGTGTGTTTGGTCTTAGGAAATTTAGGTTAAGTAGTGTGTAAGCTTAGGACTGCTGACCTTAGCAGTTAAGTCACATAATATTTCACACACATTTGAACATTTTTTAAAAATATTTAATTACAGAACGATTTTAATTTCAGTCACAGTCGCTAACATCATTTTCGGCTATAATCTTGATAATACCAAGCTCGGTTTACGTAAATATTAATGAGAACCAGCACAGTCATATTAAGGTACATTTATTACGTCACGGTCGGTTTCGCTCAGTAAATATCAAGTGAACTGCAGTTGAACAAAACAAATACTAGATAAAAGCTAGAGTAACTTATATGTGAAGACCTCGCTCAGTGAAGGTTGTATGCCACAGTTTCGTAATTTTCAGGTATTAGAACTAATTTTTTTTCCTCTGATACTCTTTTCTCATACATTTCGTTATGTATGGTCAGGGGATACAGTATGTGTTACAGAATATCAACATGCATTTAGTATCTATTACAATTGTTGTCTTCATATATATGTAGCTATTCGTGTAAGAACGTTTTTCTCATGCTGTAAAATTACGTTGCGAAATGAGGTTATATATTAAAATAATTGATTTTCTAGTCCATTAAATGTCGGGCACGCAGCCGCGCAAATAAAATGTTCTCCACTCACGTTTCGGAAGCGTTTCGTCCGGCCATCCTGAGAGTGAGTCACTCTGAGGATACCCGGAAAATACGCGGCCGAAATATCAGTGGAGGAAATTTTATTTGCGCTGCTGCATGCCTGATATTTAATGGACTATTCATTACGCAGCGAGAAGTTGAAAATACACAATTGGTTTTCTGTTAAAGTGGCCAAAATAATGGGAAGTATTAACGAATATCTTATCTCACATACTGAAATAATTTGTTGATTTGTGGTAAGGTCTCATGAGACCAAACTGCTGGGTTCAACAGTCCCCAGGCTTACACACTATTTAATCTAACTTAAACTAACTTACACTAAGCACAACACACACACCCATTCCCGAGGGAGGACTCGAACCTTCGACGGCAGGAGCCGCGCGGACCGTGACAAGGCGCCCGAGATCGCGCTACTGCACCGCGCGGCAGAAATGATATAATGTGTTTGTTTAATGAACTCGAAAACTAGAAACATTTAATTCAATTTAGGACAAGAAACAATAAGAAACAAAAATTAAATACGGGAAAAATAAACTGAACCGTTGACTCAGAAGACAAGGTCAAATAAAATTATCTGTATTGCACACCAAGCTATTAATACATTTTCTTGCCGACAGAAGAAGAAGCTCTAAGACAGGAAACCAAGTAATTGGTTTGGGGATATTTACTTCAAGTGGAGTTTCTCCTTTATTTTTGGCAGGCAGTGACATACCAAACGTTGAATGACATTATGACTATGAATCACATTCAATGCATTTGGATCATTTGCACTAACCTTCAGTCAAGTAACCAGTTATTTTTAAGTTTGGGTAACACTTATAATTCCTCCCAGAACAGATTTCATTCTGTTTCACTTCCTTTACAATGGTAGGTGTTATTAACGCATTTACGATATTGTGTATTTATAGTCACAGATATCATGACATCCATCACTCTCTTTCTTTCTCAGTCAATGCAAAAGTACTGTCACAGGACAGAAAGAAATGCCCCGAAACAGTTAACTATATCTCTGCTGTTTTCAGTAGTTGCACATACAGTTGTTTTTTTGCTCAAAACAACAGTCAAACAAAAAAAATTCTATTTTTAAATGCGAACATGTTAGGTTAGGCTTTACCGAGACTGTTACTTACATTAAATGAAACAACAAGTTTACTGTTACCAGTCACTGTTAATTTACCTCCACAAAGTGTTTCAGAGATTTGAACCTCCATCATCAGCTGATAATGCGTTTCAAAGGTTTAAACCTCCATCATCAGGTGATGACCGAGGTTTAAACCTTTGAAAGGCGCCGTGGAGATGAATAAACAGTAACTGGTAACAGTAAACTTGTTGTTTCATTTAATTTGAAAAATATTCTAATTTACAATTTTTACTTTATAATGAAGTACAACGTTTTTGTGTATACCATTTTTGTGGAGTTTTTTTAGGCATGTCTTTACTAGATGTTGTAATAAAAAGTCAGCGACTGTTCCTCCAACTTTTTTAACTTTATTCTTCCAATTTGATGGATCTATTTTTCTTTCTATACTTTTTGGAATCATACATCAGCTATATCCGCCATTTTCATTGAACTTTCATCCACGACGATCAGCTTTCCAACTACTAATGGCTCAGCTTGTAAACGGAATAAAACATATCCGCTGCTGTGTAAGCATGTTTCGTGCATTATACCACTTTACTCCAATGAAAACTCAACGGTGCCAAAAACGTGGCAACAAACCTTCATTGATGGAGGTCTTCTTGCAGCATATGATATGCAACTCTTACAACCAACAGTCTTCAGAAGAAATTCTCACAAAATTGAGTCGATATCGTAGGTCAAGAAATCTAATCGTCTAACGTCACGTTGAAAAGACATTCTCAGACTTGGGGAGCACACAAACACTCGGCTGACCGCCTGTCAGTCCAGGCAACATGGCCTGCTGTGTCCACTAGCCTACCCAGACAGGGCCGCTAGACGAAAGAGGTAAACACGTTAATACCTTTCCAGGTATCTGTCGAGTGTGATTTGCCGATTGCGTGGTATCATAATCGTCACGATTAAAGATACAAACCATAATTATAGCGATGATATTCAAGTATATATATATATATATATATATCATTTCATGACATCCAGTCTTACAAATTTACTGTCTCTGATGGACACACGTCCAGATCATCCGCTCTCAAAACTCCGCCATCTCTCTGCCCACATCCACCACTGCTGGCGGCTCACCTCCAACTGCGCAAAGCTACGCGCTGTTCACATCCAGCTGCCCAACACTACAATAGCAAACAACAATGCAGACCAGCCACAGACTGCACACAGTACAGCCAGTGATTTTCATACAGAGTGCTAGGTGACGTTGCCAACATAAAAACCTAAACAGCCTACTTACAAGACTATGACTGTAGCGCCTGAGACCGCTCGGCTCATCCCGCGCAGCAAAATATTTTAGGTTCCGCCACTGTCTCTAATTTATAAGAATTCATGATTCATCTACCGCCCCATAGCTGTTTACCGGTTACTAACCAGGCATATATATTTCTTGATGCAATAATTTACCAACAGCCGTATGTATTGTAGAAATAAATTTCTACAAAATATACGGCTGTTGGTAAATTATTGCTTCAAGAAGTTCATGTCAGCCGTCGTCCCACGATCAACAATGGATCAACGAAGAAGGCATGTAAATGGTACAGCCATATCTGAGCCTTCCGTCCTTTCCGATGACGTTACGCTGAGTAGGGTCCTGCTCAGTGCGAATTACACAACTGAACAGTCTTTCAGTTTCGCACGAAATATTTCACATCACACTCATTTTCCGTAATTGCCCACCCCTGGTAGCTGAGTGGTCAGCGCGACGGAATGTCATGCCTAACGTCACGGTTTCGATTCCAGGCTGGGTCGGAGATTTTATCCACTCAGGTACTGGCTGTTGTGTTGTCTTTATCATCATCATTTCATCCCTATCGACACGCAAGTCGCCGAAGTGGCGTCAATTCGAAAGACTTGCACCAGGCGAACGGTCTACCCGACGGGAGGCCCTAGCCACACGACATTTCCATTTCCGTAATTACTCTAAGAACGTGGCCTCTCTCAACAGAGAAAGCCTGTGACGTTGGTGGAATAGCGTTCTTTATCTATGTGCAAGAAAATACTAACTAATAAAGCGTGTTGATGAAGAACGTAAATGTGATTCGGAAAAATGGTAGCGAAAAGAAATTGTACGCTTCGTTGCAATAGCATGTGATGCTTTCTGTAATAAGCATAACAGAACAGCAGATTACAGTTTATTTAACCTATGCAGTTTACGACGACAGTAGAGGAAACATTTCCCCGAAACGATTCCTATTTATTTTACGACTGGACAATCCATTTTTATTGCCTGCTGCCATTTATTACTGCTGTTTCATTTGGTGTGTCGGTTTTGAATGCGTACTGCATATGTAAACATTGCTTACACATATTTTAAAACAAATGAGAGGTGTAAGCACGAATGTGTACTGTCCTAACTCGGTAATACTTTTTCACAGTAGTTACAAGTACAATAAATGAATAAAGAGGAAATAACGACCAATATGATAAACGTACAGTAATGATGAGCTGAGGCAAGCTGTCGTATTTAACTGGAAGAGAAGATGGACGAAATAATTCAACAACAATTTCGTGGGGACAAAGTCTAAGGAGAAACATTTATACCTTTGAATTTAGTGTAGAATCAGTGGTTGATCACATACTGAATCATCATGGTTCACAGATTCCAATATTCATCATGGTCAAAAATATGTTGTATATGCCTTTTTTCCACTGTATTAAATACTAAATGTTATTTATATTAAGTTACATTAACAATATATTAACTTCAACATGTCTTTATTTATTGTGTCCATATCGTAATTTTTACTATCGAAACGGTGTATGGTATTTACACTTACAACACTGTGCTGCAGTTTACCGGTTGGCAGACACTTCATATTCTTGCGAGTGTAGGACACACTTCAAAGGAAATGTTCAGCTGTCTAAGAAAATAGGCCGCTTTACTATGAAAATAATTTCCAGCAGTTTTAATAGAAGACTGTAATGCCAGAGGAGTGAGACTGCAAAACCCCACATAAAGGTTATCCAATAAAGTATGCGTTTACAAAGGAGTATCTATTACGATGGCAGGGAAGCCTTTAGTTTTTTTAGAATTGGAAGGAAAATCAGCATTGGCCGTATTTTGTTGTTTTATTGTCAGCAAAATCGATTTTCCTCACTTAGTGATCGCTCTAAGCTTGTGGTTATAGCTTGATACCAGTGCCTACCAATTTTAATTGTAGCCTATATTACAGCACTGAGGATGGCCACTAAGTGACGAAAATCGATTTTGCTGACAATAAAACAACAAAATACGGCCAATACTGATTTTCCTTCCAATTCTATCCACTATTTGGTCGTGGTGCACACAACACGCCATGGAGTCGTCAATCAATAATTTTAGTTTTTTGTGTTAGATTCGCAGGCTGCAGTACGAAACAATACAACATCGGCGAGGAGTATTTTAAATGTAATGTGTTGTGATTAGATCCACAAGAACACTGTAGAAAATAGATTTTACTATTTACCACCACTGAGGCACTACGATATGTGATACCACACACGATGTCACTCGTTATGCGACGCACAGGTAACCCGCTATGGTCGAGCACATAAGAGACGTGGTTGACGTTACTTCATTGGTTCTAAGGCGGTTGCCAGGTTGAGATTTATTGAGAGAGTCCCTAGAAAATGTAGTCCATCAACAAAGGAGGTGGCTTACAAAACACTCGTTCGACCTATACTTCAGGTCGTACCGGGTCGGGTTGACATAGGATATGGAGAAGATCCAAAGAAGATCGGCGCGTTTCGTCACAAGGTTATTTGGTAAGCGTGAATGCGTTACGGAGATGTTTAGCAAACTCAAGTGGCAGACTCTGCATGAGAGGCGCTCTGTGTCGCTGTGTAGCTTGCTGTCCAGGTTTCGAGAGGGTGCATTTCTCGATGAGGTATCGAATATATTGTTTCCCCCTTCCTATACCTCCCGAGGAGATCACGAATGTAAAATTAGAGAGATTCGAGCGTGCACGGAGGCTTTCCGGCAGTCGTTCTGCCCGCGAACCATACGCGACTCGAACAGGAAAGGGGGTAACGACAGTGGCACGTTAAGTGCCCTCCGCCACACACCGTTGAGTGGCTTGCGGAGTATAAATGTAAATGTAGATGTAGATGTAGATGTAGAGATGGACACACATCTATTATACCGTCCAGCGTGACAGCGAGTGCTGGTTGCTCCACGCAACTCTATCGTACGATACGAATTTCATCAAAACTGCCTAGAAGAAAATTGTTATATGTAACTGAAGCGAAGGTGCATCCGTATCCCTTCTTTATCAGTAAAGGTCTTTCTTTTCTCATACAAAATCCACGGTTTTTAGATTTGCATGTGTTCTCCGCTGTTCCGCTATTCAAGCTTTCTCATTCGATTCAAGGGAACATTTTTGTAATTTAAAAAAGTCACGGCTGATAGTTCCTCGTCCTGAGGCGTAGCGCAGTGTACCGATCCTGCCTTGGAGGCGGTTAAGTGGGAGATGTGTCTCAGAGCTGGATAGTGACAGATGGTGACGCGAGACTGGACGCGCACGTACTTGATGTATCAGCCGATAGAGGACTGTATTGAATGGGGGACAGTGATTTAGTTTCGATTGTGCCCACTAGATTGCACTAAAGTAATAGAATGTTTTTCACAAGCTGTTCTAGTAATTTCAGAAAGTATTATTATGTCTTTTTGTGTATGTAACATGTTATAAATGTGTTTTAGCAGTATGAATGATGCGTGAGGGTGGCTTAAGGTTAATGTGAAGATAATTGTTTAACGAGTTATGTAGTGGGATTTAGTGTGGGAACATTTCGAAGTATGGATGTGTATAAAGGGGATTTTTGTAGAATAGATTTGTAAAGTAAGTTTATGGTAAAGGGAAAGTTAATTCAGGTTCAAATGGTTCAAATGACTCGGAGCACTACGGGACTTAACTTCTAAGGTCATCAGTCCCCTAGAACGTAGAACTACTTAAACCTAACTAACCTAAGGACATCACACACATCCATGCCCGAGGCAGGATTCGAACCTGCCACCGTAGCTGCCACGCGGTTCCAGACTGTAGCGCCTTTAACCGCTTGGCCACACCGACCGGCAGTTAATTCAGGTATAAGTAACAATAGTGAATAACTTTATGCATAAACAAACTTCAGCATATTAGATAATTAAGTAGCTAAAGAGTGTAGTCGTTAGGTTTATTATTTTGCGATTGGTTACTGATGGAAGGCGCGGACTGACGGGGGAGACTGTTGTTTTGCTATTGGCTGTTGAGTAAACTGACCAATGGTAAAGCAATATTCTACGCGCGCCTTTCTCTGCTGGTAGAGAAGACTGAGAGTATTCTGGAGTGGAGTCGGAGCCTAGCCATGAAACAGTTCGGACGTGTGTAGTAGTACCGATGGAAATGCTAAGTTGCCGGATCTAGCAGCGTTTCATACATCAAAAATGTCGTGAAGTGACAGCATAATTATTTCGATGGATGTGTAGAAATTTCGGAATTTTTAAGTGAATTTTGTGACGAGAGAAGACGTAAATTCCGCGTGGCGTATTGAGCAGGTCAATGGCTAAAAACTGTGACTGCATTAGGCACCGACAGGCTTAATATTTGTCGAGCATTCTCAATCAAAAACAATCCGTATTTTTGTAGCTATTACGTTTTTGGGAAATGCAACACCATAAACTTGCTAACGTGGGTGAAAGGGATTGTGAGTGACTGTGTTAAAGACTAGCGCAGGCTTGGCAGTGATACTTGTTCACCTAAGTTTCAGAATGTATTAATCAAGGACAAAATTTCCAACCTTTCATTTCGTGTGAAAAATTTCTCCCGAAACGTAGATTATTGACTTTAATTGCAGCTTGATTCACGTCGAAGTACAGTAGGTTTTGCTCGGCTTCCCTACTGATGACCTGCTAAGACAGTGTTCACAGGTAGGTGCAGGTTCGTCGTAAAGGGACGGAAGGAACCGCGCCGCCGCAATCCGAGGTTGATAATGAACTAGGTTTCTTTTCGGTACTGCCCGTTGTTACTGTGGTACTTAGAAAATTAGGAAACTACCGGACATATGAAACTTCCAGGCAGATTAAAACTGTGTGCCCGACCGAGACTCGAACTCGAGACCTTTGCCTTTCGCGGGCAAGTGCTCTACCATCTGAGCTACCGAAGCACGACTCACGGCCGGTACTCACAGCTTTACTTCTGCCAGTATCTCGTCTCCTACCTTCCAAACTTTACAGAAGCTCTCCTGCGAACCTAGCAGAACTAGCACTCCTGAAAGAAAGGATACTGCGGAGACATGGTTTAGCCACAGCCTGGGGGAGGTTTGCAGAATGAGATTTTCACTCTGCAGCGGAGTGTGCGCTGATATGAAACTTCCTGGCAGATTAAAACTGTGTGCCCGACCGAGACTCGAACTCGGGACCTTTGCCTTTCGCGGGCAAGTGCTCTACCATCTGAGCTACCGAAGCACGACTCACGCCCGGTACTCACAGCATATTTTTAAAAGTTGAAGAATGAAGAGTCGCTGGCCAAATTAACGTTTGGTGGGTTTTATGTCATACATTAGTGCGTACGAAATGTAGCTAACACGTGGAAATTGTTTATAACGGTGGAAGAGGGATGGTACCTCTTTCCATTTTCGAGAAAATAAGTGAGATATATTGGAGGTTGTCCGAGACGAGGTTCGCCGCTGTGTCACACACACGAGGTTATTGTCGCTTGCTATGGCCGGCTACATGGAGTGCAGAACCAATACGACCGAAGCTGGAAGTGGAAAAACACACTTAGATGAAACGACATCAGAAGTCATCAGCTGATTTTCCTAACCTTAGGAAACTATGTAACGGGTATAAAATAGATCTGAAAGCTAAATGTCTGTTACTTTTGAATGAATAGCTGGACATAGCCGAGAAGAACACGTCGTGGTTCTCCTTACTGTAATGAGCTTCTTCAGTTTCTTGAAACACATTGCCTACCCCCACACTGAGTTCACCATCCACTGCTACACCATCCATCGTAAGTGATATCGCTTCATTGCATTGTTGTTTAAAAAACTCCTCAAGCTTAATCAAATACTACTTTGAAAATTAAACATGCTGTTCTATTTACTTTTACCCATTATTTATGGATGGTTGGTTGATCTGGGGGAGGGTACCAAACAGTGAGGTCATCGATCGCATCGGATTAGGAAAGAATGGGGAAGGAAGTCAGACGTGCCCTTTCAAAGGAACCATCCCGGCATTTATCTGAAGCTCTTAAGTCAAAACACGGGAAACCTAAATTGGGATGGCCGGAAGTGGGTCTGAACCTTCGTCCTCCCGAATGCAAATGCAGTGTGCTAACCACTACGCCACCTCGCTCGGCCATTATTTATGTTTGTACCACACTGAATACTAGGCGGTCTTAGCAAAAATGAACTTTCCATGGTGGTATTTTCAATGTCATTAAAAATTTTACCTGCTTGGGTTATTGTAATAAGTAGCTTCTAAGCAGGAGCAATAGCAAGTCCTAAATTTGTGTCCTGCTTAGTCAGAGCAGCTGATACTGCACTGTCCAGTCACAAAGTGACCAACGCCTGTGATAGCTGACAACGTGCCGTAACTTTTCACAGAAGGCAAGTGGCTGCAGTAACAGTGGAGAGCATATTAAATGTGTGTGTATGTTGACAAATTGGTTTGAAATCATTTCTTTCTTGTTGGTCAATAACCGAGAGCAAGTCTTTCACCTGGATGCAACCTTGGCGACTTGAGCGTCCCTAATCTAGTCCAGTTGTGGAACTGTGGGCACAGGACCAACAGTTGAACGTGGAATCCTAACCACGTACCGTTTTTGAAGACTCCTCAGGCAGAGTGAAGATTCTCGTGACCCGACCTAGTATTCAGCCCCACGATCTCTCAGTTTCCAAGTACGTGCATTACCGTTGGACCATCAAGCTCTTTTAGTATTGTTGCAGTTGTGTCCGTCTTCTGGTAGGAACGCGCGATGTGAATGATACAGTGACTTTCTTCCCCATGCGCGTCTTTTGACGTTCACATTCATCCCAGACTCCATTTTTATGGATGGCAATGCGCGGATGCACCGACCAACAAAGGTGGAGCAGCTTTTGGAACGATAGGATCCCTGTCTAAATGACTGATGTGCACTTTCCCTTGGCTTAAATCTCATTTAGTACATATAGGTTGTGATGGGGAAGTATAGCAGCACGTCCTCATGCACCAATGATTGTCCTGCTATTGTCAACAGCTCTGGATGAGGATTGGAACATCATATCACAATAACTGCTTAACATCCCTGTGGCCAGCGTGAGAGAACGTTGCAGAGCATGCATTGCCACCCGCAGTGCTCACACACACTATTAAGGACCCTTTCCCGCCCTTTGTAATATCTACAGGTCCATCATAAATATTGGTGGTTTCAGTTTAGTTACTGTATCCAATATCTTATTGTCCCAAATCTGCTCTCTCCTTTGTATTTAACATTGGATTCTTCTCGTATTCGTAAAGCTGAGAATTTTGTTTTTAATTTCACAGAAGGCTGCTTGGCTTTCCTATAGGCTAAACCAGTCCTTCCGAAGAACATTTTATTTAATTTTTTCTGCAGTCATTTCGCGTCTGCTTCCCTGCACTTCACATTTATTTAATTATGGACGTACTACAGTATTCTTGGCTCTTCCCGAACATCTTTGTACTTTCTCCTTTCGTCGATTGCTGGAAGTACGAGCAGCGTTCAAGATGTAAGACAACACATTTTTTACTGAAAGCAGGTTAGCTTTATTTAGGATTGAAGTACACTACATTTCTCCCTCTCTTTTGATTATAAAACTATATTCTTCAATATAGTTTCCGATCAGGCGACAGCCTTCGCCACCTTACTGGTATGGCCTATATGCTCGCATAGTACGACTCTACTGGTCGATGTCGGAGGTAACATCTTGATGCCTCAATAACTTTCCCATCATCCATGCACTGCTTCCCACCGGGTGCATGCTCAAGTGTTCGAGACAGATAGATGTCGGAAGGTGACAGATCCGGGCTGTTGGGTGTATGAGGAAAAGGATGAAGATACTGTGATTTGCCAATGATTAGCTTTTCAGAGCATTCACACAAGGTTCGTGCCAGTGGCGACACCTACAACGTGTTGACATGAGGAAAGTTTCCAACCGATTTCTCAGACACAAACAGCAGTTGACAGGCTTTTCCTGGTGAAACGTTGTTGTGATGCCTCGTGTAAGGAGGAGAAATGCGTACCCTCACGTTTCCGACTTTGATAAAGGTCGAATTGTAGCCTACCGCGATTGCGGTTTATAGTATCGCGACATTACAGGTCCCGTTGGTCGAGATCCAATGACTGTTAGCAGAATAAGGAATCTATGGGTTCAGGAGGGTAATACGGAACGCCGTGCTGGATCCCAACGGCCTCGTACCACTAGCAGTCGAGATGACAGGCATCTTATCCGCATGGCTGTAACGTATCGTGCAGCTACGTCTCGATCCCTGAGTCAACAGATAACCTTTGAAAGATAACAATCATCTGCACGAACAGTTCGACGACGTTTGCAGCAACATCGACTATCAGCTCGGAGACCATGGCTGCGGTTACTCTTGACGCTGCATCACAGGCAGGAGCGCTTGCGATGGTGTACTCAACGACGAACCTGGGTGCACGAATGGCAAAACGTCATTTTTTCGGATGAATCCAGGTTCTGTTTATAGCATCATGATGGTCGCATCCGTATTTCGCGACATCGCGGTGAGCGCACGTTGGAAGCGTGTATTCGTCATCGCTACACTGGCGTATCACCCGGCGTGATGGTACGGGGTACCATTGGTTACACGTCTCGGTCAACTCGTGTTCGCATTGACGGCACTTTGAACATGGGACGTTACATTTCAGATGTGTTACGACCCGTGGCTCTACCCTTCATTCGATCCCTGCGAAATCCTACATTTCAGCAGGCTAATGCACGACCGCATGTTGCAGGTCCTGTACGGGCCTTTCTGGATACAGAAAATGTTCGACTGCTGCCCTGGCCAGCACTTTCTGAAGATCTCTCACCAATTGAAAACTTCTGGTAAATGGTGGCCGAGCAACTGGCTCGTCACAATACGCCAGTCACTACTCTTGATGAACTGTGGTATCGTGTTGAAGCTGCATGGGCAGCTGTACCTGTACACGCCATCCAAGCTCTGATTGACTCAATCCCCAGGCGCATCAATGCCGTTATTACGGTCAGAGGTGGTTGTTTTGGGTAATGATTTCTCTGGATCTATACACACAAATTGCGTGAAAATGTAATCACATGTCAGTTCTAGTACAATATATTTCTCCAATGAATAACCTTTTATCATCTGCAGTTCTTCTTGGTGTAGCAATTTTAATGGCCAGTAGTGTATTAGAGACGTCCAACTGTGCTGCGAGGTGTTTGATTGATCCGTCGTTCACCTCGTGTGAGAGAGACGGCATATTGGAACATTCCATGAGGTACAGCTGTGTGCGGCTGGCCGGTACGCGGAAGATCAGACAGGTTTACGAGTCCTTTTTGCAATGATTTTACAGACGCCTCACCGAACGACAAGCCGAGCTTTTGTTCACTGCCAGGTCTCCGCAAACATACTGCAAGTGCCTATGAATATCTGCGTCAGTCTTGCTCTCCGCGAAAAGAAACTACATTACATCTCTCTGCTTGAAATGAACCTCCATTAAAGACACCATTATAAAGTCTCTGTATAGCGCCGCCAACTATCGGATCCTTGTGAAACTATAGGGGCTGACGCGGGAATTTTTCACGATGTCCCACAACAAATTTCGCATTTATTGAACTGAAATTTGTCGAGAAAAGAAAAAAAAATTCTTACCTTAGTTACTCAACGCCCCTCCTACATATTCCGTTACGTCGGATTTCATTTCTATTACTTCCCTCTTACCTATATTTATCCATCCAACTTCTGTGAGTCCCCTATTTCATTCATTTCTGTTTAATTGAACTGCATATTTTCGTATTTGTTATGGCAGTGTTTGTAGTCTCAGAGAACGTCAAATGCACATCACTATTCCCTTAATCTTCAGAGATGGTATGAAGGAATTATCCAGGAGGTTCTCGGTAGAGGAGTCTGGTGGTATGGGATGGGACGTCATCAGCACGCCTGCCGGCAGGACCTGAGCGACGGCGCGATGAGCGACTCGGTGATCAGTGCCCGGGCTGTCCGCCAGGGAGCAGCACCGCCGCAGGCCGGCCACAGCGTATCATACTGATGCCGCCCAGCGGGGCGCGAGGGTTACCAACCACTTACTAACCGCGCCTTCTGCTGTCCTGATATTGCCGTGAACATTTGTATACTGACGTAGGACCTATAATAATAATAATATGATTGTTTGTAGCCAAATAGCCATACATGTTCAATGTACGTTTATAGGAACACACACAATTACAAATTTCACGTATCGTGGTTTGAATAGTCACTTACTGTCCCTGTCCTTTTGGTACAGATTTCTGTAGAGTAATATTTGCATGTACCATGACACAATTTACATTCATACATTGTGTTTCTTTCATGATATGACGAGTTGTTGCAAATAAGGTGGTGGAAACCGTGAACTTACTGCCATTGTAATGATCATGTGTCTCATCTCGAAGTTTTCCTTTGTGCTGTAAGGTCTTCCATTTTTTCTTCAATGATCTTAGTCCACTTTCCGAAGCGCTGAAGTTGGACTGTATCAGGTTTCTCCGTAGACCTTCAATAAGGAAAGATTCCCTCACCAGCAGGTATACGAGTCTCGATCGTGTTATTTTGGACACCCTAATTGCTTGGTTAACATGGGTCGCCTTAACTCCTTTTAGTCGTGTGAGAGGTGGTCCGAAGATGTCTATGCCAAACATAATTACTGGGGAGATTTTGGCTTTGAATACTGCAATTTCTGTCTCTAAGCTGAGGAATCTAATGTGTTCTATTTCACTGGTGGCCGTTATTGCTTGCTTTACATCTCTGTTACATGTTTTGTAAAACATTTTACACTTATTTGTATCGTGACTCCTAGATACCTAAAGTCTGGTATGATTATTAGTTTTCTGTCCGATATGAAGGTCTCAGCTTATTCTAGTGCTCTTCGTTCATATCTGAGCACCATAATTTTTGTTTTTGGCACATTTCTTTCGAACACGTGTTCGACGCACCGATCTTCCATGCCGTTTATTACTTATTATAGCTTTGTAACTTTCTTTATTGCCATATCCTCTGTTTATGCGTATAATACTAGACGTTCCCTTTGGCCTACTTCCATGCAGGTATAAATAACAGAGGACTCAGCGGGGCTACGTGAAGTACTCCATTCGACTGGAGTATTAGCTCTCATAGTGAGAGGTTGTCAGAGATACTTATTTCGTTCCATCACAGTGTTGCTCTTGTGATTCGTATCCACATGTTGTTTTCGCTTAGGATTTCACCTAGCTTCTTGTCACTAACTCGTAAACCAGAGTACAGTATTTAGTTCAAAAGGATCCAACAAATGACTAAAGACACGTTATTTTGAAATTAACAGTTATTATTCAGTAGTAATTACAAATTTCACGTATGAATTACAACCACCTCTACTCGGTAAGAAAACAGAAGAAGAAGTGAATATCAGAAGGAAAAGATCACGCTTCCTTACTTTTGTTTTTTTAAAAAAAGAATAACATTTAGATATAGTTTCATCCGCATTACGGTCGGAGGAAGGCATTAGGACCTTGCCTAGTACTGCGGTGCGGATATCCTTCATCGTTCCCCTACGCTCTGTCAAGGAGTATGGGACTTCATCATCATCATTATTTTTGCTGGGCTTTTGTATACAGCGGCTTCAGAAAATTTTAGACAGTCTTTGATAGCCAGTGGTAATGGACCAAAAGCCATACCATTACTGTTCCTGCACGGGAGCAGATTATTTTACGTGTTCAAAGTGACGCTCATTAGCAGCCAAACAACAGCTATGCCGCTGAACTGTTGACCGAACTACGGCTGCCAGTGTTGCCGGTGTGGTAGCAGCACGGGGCGCCTCGATGGTTTTTCTTGGTTCGCTTAGTGTAACTACGTTCTATTGAGAAACTTCATTTTTCAAGATCCCTCATGGAAGTCAAGAGGATATGTCTGTAGTTGGTGGTGGGTACTCAGCAGCTCCTCTTCGACCGCTCCATCGTCCAGGTAGATTTTCATGCAAGCAGGCTGTGACACCTTTGTGGTTGTGAGGCGGAGCCCCTTATTGTTGTAGGTAAAAATCTTTCATTTCCAAACACTTCTCGGATAGCAGGTAAAATCAATGTTTGCAGCATATGAAGATACACCTAACCAGAAGAATAGACCGATGTAACCGCGGGATGACAGACCACACGACACATCAGCATCCGGTAGATTAATGTTAGTCCACGTGAACGAGAGGATTTTCAGGAGCGCAGTAGAAGCAGTAGTGGTGGTTTACAGTACCGTTCAGTTTGAATTGCTCCTTGTCAGACGAGACATCTACTGCTGCAAACCGTTCATCCTCGCGAATCATACCTTCAAACCACTAGCAGTACTCCATCCTTCGATCCGGATCGTCCTCGTTCATAGTGTGCAGCGATCTTGGAATGTACATTTTCCATCTTGCAGCCCTCAGAATTCGTCATACGCTTGATCTGCTTATTTGGCATTCACGTGCACCGTGCTTCGCAGATTTTTCTAGCGAATTACTAAAATGGTGCAACACAGCAGCGCTGGAAGCGGGACTTGATATTTTTGGTCTGCCATATCTTTCCTTATGCTCATTTTGAACGTTACCATCGGTTTCAGATTTATTTGAATACGATAAATTATTGTACATGTTTGAGTCTGAGTTCCGTACACATCACGGTACTGCCGTTGTAAGTCCATTACATTTTGGTGTACATCCAGTACCACTTCAATACGGCCTTCCGCTGCTCAAACGCCAATCTTACTTCATTTGTTGCTCAATTGTCATCTGCTGGAAAACGCGCCAAGATCTGTTGAGAAAACAATGGAAAACGATACTGCAAAAAATTGCAATGATATGACATTTTGTTCCAAAGATATTATCAAAGAGTGTCTACATTTTTCTGGACTCCTCTGAACATAGACCGTGAAGTAAAACCACAGTTTAGTCTTGGATATTGGGGTCTGGAGCGAAGTCGACGCTGTAACGCATCTCAAATGTTCTCTTTAAGGTTAAGGTCTGGATTTTTGGCAGACCAGCTCATTTCAGGAATATTATTGTCCACAAACCGTTGCCCCACAGATGTTGAATTACGGCTGTGTGCGTTGTCATGCTGATACAGTCATCGTCTCCTCAAATGCACGCAGTTCATAACCTTCCGCATTTTGCTTGTCCTCAAGCGCAATAAGATAACCACACCCCAAAAACGTGAAGCATCTCCATACCGCAATATCACGCCTCCATACTTCACTCTCCACACTGTACGCTATACGGAGTGTGCAAAAAGTCTCTCCGCGGTGCTGTATCATTGTTAGCCGCGCGTGCCAATGCCGCAGTGAATATACCGAAATGAAACTCTATGAAATACAAGTTATTGATTTATTGAATATTTATTTTTACTTACAAATTTTCACATTAAATGTTAAAAGTGCCCCCCCCCCTAAAATGTTTCCAAACACAAACTGTAACATTTCTTCTGTAACAGAAGCAGTGAAAGTGGCTATTGCAGTTTTCAATTCAGCGATGGATTTTGGACGGTTTTTATAGACAGTGCTTGTCATCTGTGACTTTCAGTGCATGAAAAACATGATATTCTGTTGACTGTACTGTGGAAAGACAGTAACTGTTGACACTATTTCTACAGCAGCAGCAGCAAACCTCAGAATACCGTTCGGTATTTCACTTAACACAAACTCTCCTATGAATGGGTACAGAATATCGCTGCAGTATCGTTCTGCGTTCATTGTTTCGTGGAAAAATATGGACCCACATTCCGACGTCTAGAAATTGCAATCCAAACTCCTATTTTCACAGAATGAAGTGGTTCCTCATGAATACACAATGGATTTGCAGTACACCACATACGAGAATTTTGGGAGTTCATGTACTCGGATAAATGAAACCACGCCTTATCAGTGAGAAACGTTTCATTAAGAATATCCCTTCCAATTTGTTGAACGAAATTTTTGAACCATTCACAATAATGCAGTCTCTTTCCAAGATCAGTACTTTTCAGTTCTTGCAACACTGTCTCTTTGGATGGGAAAAGTTCTAATTTTCCTTACAGCTGTGTAGGTCGTTCCGACACTAACATCGATTTCCTGAGCGAGTTTTCTTACTGACTTGTTCGGACTCACGGACATTTTATCGGAAATGTCGACTAGTTTAACTGCAGACAAAACGCTGGGACGACCACCTCTTGGTGCATCTGTCCCTGAACCCGTACTTTGAAATTTGTTAATCAAATCTCGCACAGTATCGCGATGTGAGAGTGTTGTCTCCGGGAAAACAGAATTAAATGTTTGACGAACTGATACTATGTATTTACCGCCAGCTCTAAACACTTGTTCGACTAAAAACACGCGTTCTCCAGTGGTTAGCATTTTAACAGTGGCAAAAACGAAACAAACGCACAAAGGAACTAAACTTAAGCGTTCGCGTCACCACGTAACGACTCATACCAACGATACTACTGACGCTGGCTGAGATAAACTAAACAGTGGAATGTTGGGGGAGTCCACTTGAAGGGAAGTAACCGAGGCAGGCGAACAATCATACGGCACACATGGCTAACAGTCATACGGCACTTAACGTAAGGTTCTGAAAGTATTCACCAAACCCAAACCATTCCATCGTATTGTCAGAAGATATACGTTGAGTCAGCACTTCAAATTACTCGTTTTCCTGTACGGCTGGTCACGGCGGAGGTTCGAGTCCTCCCTCGGGCATAGATGTGTTTGTTTGTCCTTAGGATAGTCTAGGTTGTGTGTAAGCTTAGGGACTGATGACCTTAGCAGTTAAGTCCCATAAGATTTCACACACATTTGAATATTTGAACTCGTTTACAGTCGTCCAACGTCGAGTGGCGTCGCTACTTGCACCGCCTCGAGCGTCGCTAAGCACTGACTGTAAAAATGTTTGGTTTGTGAGGACATGCTCGACCGCTGCTCTCCATTCTCTTTAACACCCTACGCAGATTGTGCTCGTTGGACTGCTCGAAGCATTTTGCAACACACTTCCACTAAATTCATGCAATGTTTTACAATGCAATGGTTTACATCCACCCTCCGCAATGCTCGGCGATCCTGCTCGACAGTAAATAAGGTCTTCCTGGTCTCGGTTTAGCTGTTGTTCTTCGCGTTTCCACTTCACGGTCACGTCACAAAAATTCGTCTTGGACAGGTTTACAAGCATTGAAACGCATCTAACGAATTTGTCACTCATTGAAATCCAATGACTCGTCCACGTCGGAAGTCACTGAGCTCTCCTGATCGACTCGTCCTGCTTCTTTGCTGACAACGCGATTCTCCCTGCCGCGATTTATACACACACCTAAAAAAGTTTTGCATCACCTCAGTTCCGAGAGTTGCGGAACCTTTACAGAAAACTGGAATGGAGATCAGCACAGACATCACTTCCGCTCCTTTTTATTTCTCATGAAAACCACACATAGCATGTTGGCCCACGATACAGGGAAACCTTCAGAGGTGGTGGTCGAGATTTCTGTACACACCGTTACCTCTGATACCCAGTTTGCACGTCCTCTTGCATAGATGCATGCCTCTATTCGTCGTGGCATACTATCCACAAGTTCATCATGGCACTGTTGGTTCAGATTGTCCCACTCCTTCGGCGTACATCCCTCAGAGTGGTTGGTGGGTCACATCGTCCATAAACAGCCCTTTTCAGTCTACCCCAGGCGTGTTCGATAGGGTTCATGTCTGGAGAACATGCTGGCCTCTCTAGTCGAGTAATGTCGTTATCCTGAAGAAAGTCATTAATAAGATGTGCCCAATGGGGGCGCGAATAGTCGTCCATTAAGACGAATGCCTCGAAAATATGCTGACGATATGGTTGCACTATCGGTCGGAGGATGACTTTCACGTATCGTACAGCCGTTACGGTGCCTTCCATGACCTCCAGCGGCGTACGTCGGGCCCACATGAAGCCACCCCCCAAAACAGCAGGGAACCTCTAACTTGCTACACTCGCTGGACAGTGTGTCCCAGGCGTTCAGCCTAACCGGGTTGCCTCCAGACATGTCTCCGACGATTGTCTCGTTGAAGGCAAATGCGACTCTCATCTGTAAAGAGAACGTGATGCCAATCCTGAAAGGTCCATTCAGCATGTTATTGGACCCCACCTTTACCGCGCTGCATGATATCGTGGTTGCAAAGATGGACCTCGTCATGGACGTCGGGAATGAAATTCCGCATCATGCAGCCTATTGCGCACAGTTTGTGTCGTAACACGATGTCCTGTGGCTGCACGAAAAGCATTATTCAACATGGTGGCTTTTCTGTCAGGGTTCCTCCGAGCCATAATCCGTAGGTAGCCGTCATCCACTGCAGTTGTAGCCCTTAGGCGGCCTGAGCGAGGCATGTCATCGACAGTTTCTGTCTCTCTGTATCTCCTCCATGTCCTGTCTCTCTGTATCCCCTCCATGTCCGAGATGCGTGCATATGTCCCTTGTTGAGAGCCCTTCCTGGCACATAGTAACAATACTGATGCTGTCGAACCGCCGTATTGACCATCCAGGCATGGCTAAACCACAGGCAACACGAGCCGTGTACCTCCTTCCTGGTGGAATGACTGGAACTGATCGGCTGTCGGACCCCCTCCGTCTAATAGGTGCTCTTCATGCGTGGTTGTTTACACCTTTGGGCGGGTTTAGTGACATCTCTGAACAGTCAAATGGACTGTGTCTGTGATACAATATCCACTGTCAACGTCCATCTTCAGGAGTTCTGGGAACCGGAGTGATGCAAAACTTTTTTTATGTTTGTAGTAGCGGATCCGCCTCTCTTGACATCTAGTGGTTCACCCCGCATCACACAGTGGTGTCCGCCTATTTTTTATCTGATAGTGTTTGTGTAATGTACAGTAGATGTGCCATTAGACTTCACCGGTACGATGCCAATGCAAGAAATATATGAGGTATCAGAGAATGACATTCTACATAAGGCAAACTATCCTCAGCAACCTACTGGATGATTCTTATTAGGTGCTCAACAAGATGGCGTATATGTTAGTGAATGATACCCCAACATTCCTAGATGACATTGTACAGTCTGCCTCCAGTACAGATGAGCTTCAGCTATATATGCAAGGACGTGAAAAATCTACCTTACGTTGCAAATTTACAGCTGTATGCTCATGAGAAATTAAAACCTCGATGGTCCTGATATTTATACCAAAATTAAGGAACATTGTACCCTTTTAAACACAATTTGACTTAAATAATAAGCCTTTAGACGTTTCAGAACCTCTGCGAGAGCAACAAGAAGTCTAAATTGATTGTTGAAGATTTAGATTTGAACATTGGGAGCCTACACTGCATAAATAACTACCGTCATCTATGAAATTTTGTAAAATAAGTGAAGGAACAGTCTAGATCGCGATGTGTATTTTATTGAAATGACCAGTTTCGGCCTAGGCTTAGGCTATCTTCAGAGAGCACCATCAGCTGAAGGTGACGATGCGTCGAATAATCCTTTGACCCCTGACTGTTCTACGGGTCGTAAACTTTAGCTGATGGTGCTGTCGGAAGATGGCCTAAACCTATGCCGAAACTCGTCATTTTAACAAAATACCCATTGCTATCTAGATTGTTTTCACTGGTTTTATATATAGTACAAGATCACTGTTCCCAAAAATGTTGTAAAAAATTTTGATTATTATGCTTTGCCTTGTAGTCTAACCTCGTGCAGAACAAACGTGCTTGTCATCTGTGACTTTCAGTGCATGAAAAACATGATATTCTGTTGACTGTATTGTGGAAAGACGGTAACTGTTGACACTATTTCTACAGCAGCAGCAGCAAACCTCAGAATACTGCTTGTCATAGCATTTATCCGTATTGTCGTGAAATTACTCTGAAGGACACTAGCTACTGCGCTGAATGATTAAATAATAACGAAAATAACCTAATGTTGGGAAGCGTAGCCCATTCCCATGAAGTAATCCTGATGTAACTATGATCGTTTGAAGGAAACGTTTTTGGAAGCGTAGACAAGGAGAAGTATGAAAAATAATGAACCCACGAACACCAAAAGTGCTGAATAAGCATTATGATTCTCCAGATGGTTACACGGAATGAATTACCGCTCATTCAAGAAAAAACTCGTTCGACTCTTGGTTTTCAACATTTCCAACTTATATTATCACACAAGAGATGGCGAGCATAGTAATAGAAAGCCTGTTAAGGTGAGTTTATAAGAGAGTGAGAGAGCGAGAGAGAGAGAGAGAGAGAGAGAGAGAGAGAGAGAGAGAGAGAGAGAGAAACAATACGTCACTTGTAGCCATGGATGCATGAGTAGGGACTGAACAGCCGCTTCCACAAATACAGGTGAAATCGAATGGACCAGAAAGAACAAAATTCCTTGCAAAAAACGCAATTTGAGTAATTAGATCGATTTAACATTGCTTGAACCATATGTTAAATTCCAGCAACATGTACGAAACACCAGTGCACGAGGCAAGCATTTATACCGCCTAATTATTTGAAAAAAAAGCTGTTGAATGCGCCCATGTCGAAACTCACAAGACAAACGTCTACCCCAAACCTACTCGCTGAAGAAGCAGCAGTCAGCGTCCGGAGCAGATGCTGAAGCAAGCAAGAGAGAGAATTAATGATTCTGTTCCACACTATGAGGTTCCCTAACTGAATTTTCGAGACCAGACTTTTGGTTACCTGGTTAGATGTCACAAGTCAAGGCTCCACGAGAGACAAAGACATGCCACGCTGTGCAATGGAAAGACAAACCCCGCTGGCAGACGAATTCGCCAAAAGCCGATAAGAAATCAAGAGGCTTGTGTTTCGCATGTGAGTGCATGTTATATGAAACAATGCTGCACCGGAAGCTTCTGTGTTTCTTTGTTTCTTCGCGATAAATCAACTGTGAAACTAGAACAGAAATTTACTTATAATTAAATTAAAATTATATTTACCCAAGGGAACATCAAGGACAGAGTCATAAAAACTAGATGATGTGCTTAGAGCAGCTGAAGATAACAAATAAATGAATGGAAAAAGAAATAAACGAAAACTAAAGGTAGCTTACAATACTTCTGAACAATTCTATTGGTTGTACAAAATAAGGTATCCAATATGAGAGGGAAATTTTATTGTGAATATGCATTATTTTGATTTGCGACAGTGAAACGTGGGCTTTTAAGTGGGAACCCAGTAACAAGGTGAGGGATGTTCAGCAAGGAATGAGGAAATGAGTGATGAGAAACGAAAACAAACAATTGATCACGGAACCGAATCGAACTAAGGACGTAATAATGACTCTAATGAAAATAATTAGGATGTGGGAGCCACATGTAATCAGGTTTCTGGGTGAAGGATGTTCCAAGGAATTTCCTTACTCGTTTGGAAGAGATAGGAAAAAAAAACAGTGCCAGATGTCGACCAAATGGGAGGTCAGTAGATGATATGGAAACTCATGTAGTAACAACATGATAGCAGAGTACAATGGACAAGCGAGGTGGCGCATGCCTTGCACACTGGATTCACATTCGGGGGAATGACGGTTCATACCCGAGTCCGACCGTTCTGATTTAGGTTCCGTGATTGCCCTAAATCACTTCAGGAAAATGCCGGGATGGTTCCTTTGATAGGGCACTGCCGATTTCCTTCCCCATTCTTCCCTCATCCGATGGGACCGATGACTTCGCTGTTTGGTCCGCTCTCGCAAATCAACCAACCAACCAAGAGTACAGCGAATGGAAAGCTCTCTAGGACGCCTTCATCCATCATAAGGCGTATAATGGATAAAGATGCCGGTAGGAATCATCATCCAATGTTCCGGTGAATACATTTTTTTTTAATTTCAGTACCTCTATTTATGCAAACAGAAACAAAATTGGAACCTTGAAGGCATCGTTTCGGTTGTCTCGGAGTGTTCCTCTTAGGGACGACGGGTGTTGGCGTCTAAAGATGGCGCAAGTGTTTTATTTTGATTATCATATGGCAAACATTACTATTGTTCGAGCATATCGTTGGTTATAGTCCAGGACCATGAAGAGGCGGGCGTCATTATACGTTAGCTATTGCTTATGCATCGATGTCAACATGAAAACATTGTTAAAAGTTACGGGCGTACGGTACCTAAATGAAGTGTGATAGGACGGTTACTGATGACGATATACGTAAACGACCTGCTTTCCACTGTTTACAGTTCGCTAAAGCTGTTTTAAATTGCACCATAGATAAATGTAGCGTAGAGCGTTTAAGAAGGGAGGAAGACAAGAGTGTGTGTCCAGAGTCTCAAGGCATGACGACCCCATAAATCTGACCATGGGAGGGAAATGTTCCAGGCTGGGATTTTATCGGAAGAACCATTAGGAAGTTTTAGGGTGATTCAGTAAGTAAGCTACCTAGAACACGTATATAAATAATCCGTGTAATTAAATTGCAGGAGACGATAAAAGAAGTTGAACGCGGCTGGGAGATGAACGTAATAGTGCCGTTACGCTTAGAATTACGCTTTCAAGGTCCTGACGTTGACGGGTACGTGGTCAGAATATGAAGCTGACATTCATCGCCAACTAGTGGAAGCTTACGAATCACGTGGGTTGTCACCGCTTCAGAACTGATGTTAACGTTCATGAGGCTGTTGTTAAGCGGATTTTGCAAATTTAGAGGGTACTCTGGTTATCCTTATGCAGTTTCTACAGACCACTTCATCTATAGATCACGTACTTGGATAACCATGTTAACTATATGGGAAAGTGATATGTACCTTTGCCTTAGTAACTTCGTGTATTTCTTTTATGTCATTAAAAAATCATTTCCCACTGAAGACTTGATACTTTGCATTTCTTGGATTTTGACGCACTCTCATGTTTTGGTATGTATGTATAAGGATTGTACAGGGATTGGACAAAATAACAAAAATGTTTATGTAAAAGGAGTACTGTGCTCTCATACTGCTGCTCGCTGGCGACTAGGCGTACCACAGCAGCGGGCAACAATGTACACACATCGAGGTCGGATGTTAAACATTATAAGAGGTACAATTTCATTACTACTTCTCAAATATAAAAATCGAACAATTTGTTGTATCCCGATATAGCGATGCCTTAATAACGAAAACGAATACCCATATTGTAGCCAGGAGAAGTATCACGTTGACTGTAATGACATGTCAAATTAAACAGGCAAATATCGTCGACCGAAGTGAAAGTCAAGAGTGCTTATTGGAGAAAGGACCGGTTTGAAGCGATTATGTTCCAAAATCACAAGGAAACGTAATCTCAGATAACAACTAGGAGAATGCACGTGCATAGGAAAAATTCTCTTCAAAACTACCCTGAGTCGACTGCAAACAGCAGTTATTGATGGTAAACTGGTATTTGCAAATCAGTGAATAATACACTATGTCTTTAAATCAGGAGACTTGTGACGCGAGCATAAAAATAATCGATCGCAACAGCAATGAAACAATGTTATATGCTCAGATGAATAGTTGTTGACATTAATTTCCAGCCCTGGTTATGCTTATGTTTGGAGATGAACCCCAGATATTTATCATATTATCATCTTACTGTTTCTGTTCTCCTGTCAAGAATGACGCGGGTGTTGCTGTAGAACGTGATGTCGCACCGTGGTTTTGGCCTAGTTGTTGTCTTGTGTGGACGGATTATAGGACAGGATTACGGTGGTATTAGGAAACACCACCTTCATCGAATTTACAGTCTGTATTTCCTCGTGCACTACCTGCGTACCAACGCAACAGTGATCCCATTCACATTTCTAGAATTTTCTGAGACCGGGATGGACATTCACTCTGCAGTGGAGTGTGTTCTTATATGAAACGCCCGGGGACTCCAAAAGCGGGACCTTTGCGTTTCGTGGGAATGTGATCTACCTTTCTTCCGGGAGTGCTTGTCCCATGAGTATGTGGAAAATCTTGCTTGAAGTGTGGAAGGTAGGAGACGAGATATTGTTGGAAGTATACTGTGAGGGCAGATCGTGAGTGATGCTTGGATAACTCAGTAGGTAGAGCACTTATCCGCGGAAGGCGAAGGTCCCAGGTTAGAGTCCCAGTCCTGCACACTGTCTGACTAGCTTAAAAACATGATTGAAGGATACCTACCACCTCTTGTGTCACTTACATGCCATGAGTTGATTATACCGGAATTTCTGTAAGTAAGCTGACGTAGACTGTCTTCAGGATAACGGTTTCTGAATTAATGATCTGTTTCCAAGATGTTCTGATTGACTCGTATTTATCCACTCAACCTCGGATATAAACAGTAATCCATGCGTATGTGCATTTAAATGATTCATTATGCGAGGGTTGTCCAGAAAGTAAGTTCCGATCGGTCGCGAAATGGAAACCACTGGGAAAATCCGGTAAAGCTTTGCACAGATGTGTTGGGCAGTGTCTCTAGTATACCCGTCGCTCGTGTCGCTTTGCTCTTTTCAGCTTTGAGTGAACAGTGAACGCGTAAAGATGCGTTGGGAATAGCGTCTCCCGCCAAGTATGAGGGCCTGGGTAGAGATTTCGCCTGTGCCATGCAGCCCACATAACACAACTGTCGAGCAGTTTCTTCTTGATGCCAATTCTCGGCCGCACACTGCAGGGGCAATAAAGACGCTCCTTCTGGGTTTCCGATGAGAAGTGTTTGATCACCGACAATACAGACCATAACTGGCTCCCCCTGAGTCTCATCTCTGCTCACAGGAACCGCTGGCTATGAAGACAAAATTTTTCCACAGACAACGAGCTGCAGACCAGTGCAGATAACTGGCCGAAAGCACAGGCGGCTGCTTTCTATGACGAGGATATTGGAAAGTTGTTACAACACTACGACAATACTCGAAGTTGGAGTGGGGACTATGTAGAGACGTAGGTGAAAGGTTTACCTAACTGTTGCAAATAAAACGTTTCTGGTTTTCGTTGTGGTTTCCATTTCGCGACCGATCGGAACTTAATTTCTGGAGAACCCTCGTACTTCATCAGGATAATGATTTGCTAATCAAAAATATTCTCATAAGTCTTCAGGGAGTATACAGACATTTATTTTCAGATTAACAGAGGCTAACTTCAAGTTACGAAGTATATTACTTCTTTAAGCTGTGAGATAATCGCTCGAAATCCATCTGGCCCACAAATTTTATTTTTATTTATTATGATCAGTTTGTGCTCTAATCGAGAAAAATCATCCAATCTTGCAGCTCATTACAAGCAAAAAGCATAATGAGTTATCACTAACACACAATGATCTCACAACAGCCTCGCTGTGTTCTCAAGGTCAAAACAATAATGACACATTCAGATGACACCAGTGCAATTTCCGATGTTAAAGTTCATTTTAATAAAGAAATAACTTCAACCAAAATTTGCAAAACATTAGACACGTTGCAGACACGATCGTTCGTGTCCAGAGCAAAGCTATTCCTTACACATATATGACAGAATTTTTAGCAAAATTTAAGTCTGCACATCTGTTGATTTCAAAAGTGATTATGATTCAGTTGAGCGCGAATCACATTTTCAAATATTGAAATTAACCCTAGAATTGAAAACACTTGCCGTCATAGATACTGAGAGACAGTAAGTCTAAGGTTAAATTGATGGGGGAACCCTTAGACACCTTCGAAGTTAAAACAGAAGTGTAACAAGGAGATGTGGTGTTTCCATTACTTTTCAACTGCGCCCTTTGGATAGTGATAAAAGAGTGACACAAATAAAAATCAATACTCTTACTTCACCAACCAACCATTTTAGACAGAGGAAAGCAATCTTTCCACTGCCAAGCATTTGCAGACGATTTGGCAGCATTAGCTCTGGAGATTTCATCAACCCAAAATTAGAGTGAACTCTTGAAAGAAACTGCATAAAACGTTGGTGTCCATATATGTTTCGAAAAGTTACGTTATATGATGTGCAGCGAGGGAGCACGAGTATTCATTGTGACGAATATGGTGATAAACCAGTTCGACATTTAAAAGATCGAAAAATAGCAATGAAGTTAGATGCTAAGAGATGGAAATTGCATACGGACTTACAAAAAATACACTCCTGGAAATTGAAATAAGAACACCGTGAATTCATTGTCCCAGGAAGGGGAAACTTTATTGACACATTCCTGGGGTCAGATACATCACATGATCACACTGACAGAACCACAGGCACATAGACACAGGCAACAGAGCATGCACAATGTCGGCACTAGTACAGTGTATATCCACCTTTCGCAGCAATGCAGGCTGCTATTCTCCCATGGAGACGATCGTAGAGAGGCTGGATGTAGTCCTGTGGAACGGCTTGCCATGCCATTTCCACCTGGCGCCTCAGTTGGACCAGCGTTCGTGCTGGACGTGCAGACCGCGTGAGACGACGCTTCATCCAGTCCCAAACATGCTCAATGGGGGACAGATCCGGAGATTTTGCTGGCCAGGGTAGTTGACTTACACCTTCTAGAGCACGTTGGGTGGCACGGGATACATGCGGACGTGCATTGTCCTGTTGGAACAGCAAGTTCCCTTGCCGGTCTAGGAATGGTAGAATGATGGGTTCGATGACGGTTTGGATGTACCGTGCACTATTCAGTGTCCCCTCGACGATCACCAGTGGTGTACGGCCAGTGTAGGAGATCGCTCCCCACACCATGATGCCGGGTGTTGGCCCTGTGTGCCTCGGTCGTATGCTGTCCTGATTGTGGCGCTCACCTGCACGGCGCCAAACACGCATACGACCATCATTGGCACCAAGGCGGAAGCGACTCTCATCGCTGAAGACGACACGTCTCCATTCGTCCCTCCATTCACGCCTGTCGCGACACCACTGGAGGCGGGCTGCACGATGTTGGGGCGTGAGCGGAAGACGGCCTAACGGTGTGCGGGACCGTAGCCCAGCTTCATGGAGACGGTTGCGAATGGTCCTCGCCGATACCCCAGGAGCAACAGTGTCCCTAATTTGCTGGGAAGTGGCGGTGCGGTCCCCTACGGCACTGCGTAGGATCCTATGATCTTGGCGTGCATCCGTGCGTCGCTGCGGTCCGGTCCCAGGTCGACGGGCACGTGCACCTTCCGCCGACCACTGGCGACAACATCGATGTACTGTGGAGACCTCACGCCCCACGTGTTGAGCAATTCGGCGGTACGTCCACCCGGCCTCCCGCATGCCCACTATACGCCCTCGCTCAAAGTCCGTCAACTGCACATACGGTTCACGTCCACGCTGTCGCGGCATGCTACCAGTGTTAAAGACTGCGATGGAGCTCCGTATGCCACGGCAAACTGGCTGACACTGACGGCGGCGGTGCACAAATGCTGAGCAGCTAGCGCCATTCGACGGCCAACACCGCGGTTCCTGGTGTGTCCGCTGTGCCGTGCGTGTGATCATTGCTTGTACAGCCCTCTCGCAGTATCCGGAGCAAGTATGGTGGGTCTGACACACCGGTGTCAATGTGTTCTTTTTTCCATTTCCAGGAGTGTATCTGTCAGAAGAAATATATACCTAAGCACATACAACAAAGACACTATAATACAGTAATGAAATCGGAATGCCTCTATGGATCACAATCACAAATTTTAAACACTAATGAAATAACTGAAAACAATGAGAAAAAAAACACAAAACTGTCATAAAAACTCTAAGTCCAAAATATTTATACTAACAATACTTACTCATAAGTAATATGGAAATCAAATAATACATAAATATCCATAGCGACATCAGTAATCAGAGGATATGATTCTGTGGATACATAAAAAGTATGAACCGAGATAGACTTACAAAAGAAATAGCTTCCCTGCGTGCGGCTGGTCCAGGCGGAGTTTCGAGTCCTCCCTCGGGCATAGGTGTGTGTGTTTGTGCTTAGTATAATTTAGGTGAAGTAGTGTGTACGCTTGGGGACTGATGACCTTAGCAGTTAGATCCCATAAGATTTCACACACATTTGAACATTTTGAGCCTCCCTGTATTTTACTAAAAGAAAACGACGAAATGGGATGGCGAGATCGAAACTAATCTGAAATTCGCAATAATATCTTCAGGTGATATCCGAAACCGTGAAATCTTCAGATCCAAAAGTCACTAATGACAAGTTGACCAGATGAAAAACCAAAATGGAAAACTGTAATAACATAGTCTGTAGAGAGAAAAGAAGCCCACTGGAACAGAACGAATGAAATACAAGGTACTAATGGTCTTATTGATAAACAATAATAATAATGTAATAATAACAAAAACGGTGATGGTACAATGAAATTCCTCATAACCTCGCCGTGCTTCTTCACAACAAACATTACCAGGCAGATTTCACCAGTCCAGCACACACTGCCATAGTGTATTTTTGTCAGCCATAACGCTGGCAGCCATCAACGCCCTCCAACTGCAATTATGACACACAAAAAGAGTACTTTATTTCGTGATATTCTCCGTATCGCCATTAACTGGAACTCTTAGTCATCCTTCATCCTTATGTATGTGTTGCCGTTTTCTTGCAGGGCCAGATGGATGGGACCATCTTCCACCAAAGATTGGCGGTGTCTGCATTACAACCGGCAACGGTCTGTTCCGACTCTTGCGGGTCACTTCTGCTGTCCTCGCGCTGCTCTCTGCCCCACAGGACTTTGCTTCCTTGGTGACCATCAACTAACTCTAATCTTCTTCTGCGAATAGCGTCCTACGGCAATTAATTTGGCGAGCCAAGCTGAAGTAAAACAAGTCAGGCGAGCGTGGCGTACAAGAATCTAAAACCGCCTCATTACCTCTCAACCACTGCCCACAGTGGCTTCTGGTACTACATCATGTCGATATCAACATTTCCGCTCCACCCTTCACGTCCTTAGCCAGTCAACTGATTTAAAACGACCTTGGCTATCGCGTCAACGATGGCCCCGTGTCAGCCACTTCCAGACTGCAATCCTGCGCTGGATTCCAGACGGAGTACGCCATTCAGTTGTCTGCTTACAACGGCCAACCACCCTTTACGCCGCCCCAGAGAGTCTCAGAATGCTGCTGCTGCCACTGTCATCTCATCTCCTCGCCGCCATCGTAGCCTTCTGGCTCGACTTGCACCTGACATGTGCCGGGCTTGTGGGAGACAAAAAAATCGTGAAATTAGATTTTCACGGCTGAGTTGAAGTCAGCCAATATGAAAATAGTTTGGCAATTCACCACCAAACCTAACCTCAATCAGCTCAATTAACCGTAACAAATCAGTCAGACCACATCAAAACGTAGTAAAACTTCCGAGTCATTCAAAAACAATCTGTATCACCGACCTATCGAATACCCTGGGTTCTTAATGCGATACGTGCACCAACCTACTAATGGGCCCAACCGAGGGGCTATGTGTTTTGGTACACTAATGTCAGAGCACCATTGTTACTAACAATAGGCCAAAGTCGAGCTCTTTCCTAGCGGACCTTTGTAAGCCCATTTAAACACAGCATTTTTCGAATGCAATCTTGCTTGGCCAGCACAATCACTGCGCTGCCCTTGTCCTCAGGCTAGAGAGCAATATTAAGATACAACCTGAATTAAGACGATGAAGCCCTTTCAGCTGCTGAAATGTTGTCCTTAAGAGTGAACGAGCCCCAATTTACGTTTGACATTCTTGTCTCCTAATCGCATCGGTTGTAACGTCCCCTTAGAAAAATTGTACATGACTGTGTTTAAACTGACACACAATATTTTTAGCGCAACGCAATCTGACTTTCAAAAATCCTTACAAAAGAATGGCCCTGACTAACATTAACCTATACCTTTCACAAATCACTTACCTCACAAAAATCTTCGTTACTCGAACTACTGCAATACAGTGAGCGCCACTACTGCCAGCTAAATAAAAGATTCAAACTACGGAAGGCACTAACTACTGATAGGCATAGTTAGCAAATGAAAGATGTTAATAGAGAACAAACAATGTATTTACCTTAATAGTCATAGTATATATAGCAGTTCATAACATACAGTCTAACAAATTTCAAAACTCCGCCATCTCTCTCCCCACATCCACCACTGCTGGCTGCTCACCTCCAACTGCGCAACGCTACGCGCTGTTCACATCCAGTTGCCCAACACTACAATGGCAGACAACAATGCAAACTAACCACAGACTGCACACAGCACAGCCAGTGATTTTCATACAGAGCGCTACGTAACGTTGCCAATAAGAAAACATAAACAGCCTACTTACACGGAGACTTCAGGAGGTGGTTTAAAAACAGTTTGTTAGACTGTGCTTGCATGATCAAACAACTGGAAAACTGCTGGTGGTGAGTGTGAAATTTAACCCTTTCCCTGTCACTGATAAAGCTGCGCCTTCCAGAGCTGTTTCGGTTAATGATGGTGTTTGCGTTAGGCAGCTGTCCACCATATTCACACACTAGTCATATCATGAGGATTATGGGGGGATCGGTGTTTTGAACATAAGCATCACGTACACTTACTACAGCCAAGCAAAATGCCTGCTCCTGCAGAACATGGCATTTGAACAGATCGTACTACCACATATAAAAACACAAAGATCCTAGAGTACACTTCCAGTTTTTGGGATAGTGTTACTAAGGAATGAGTTGAGACTAAATTAGTAAGTGACGTAATAAATAAAGACCGGGGTTTTTGTTTAACTTTTGCTTGAAACCCTGCTGTCTCCATGGTCAAATAACGGAGGGATGGAGTTAATGCTATTAGCTCACGTCTTAGAAATGAATATTCACCGTCGATACCTTCTGCCGTATCTTGGTGGCGCTAGTGTTTACGGCGCGTGTGCCTTTGTGTTTGTGCATGTGTGCGTGTGTATGGTGTGTCTCTGCATATGCCCTGCATATAGAAGTATTCAATTTCTCTGTCCAACGCTCTCTTGTAGCCAATTGGTCTTGAAAAATATCAGGTGCGCACCTTTCGAAGTGTCGGCAGTTGTCGAAGTCGTTTCCGACCGTATTCTCGTAGTTGCTCGAATATTTCATACGCTGGGACAAATTCAAGTTCCACAATTCATTTTTTAATCATATATCTTGGAATGAAAGCTTCCTTCGTCTGTTACTTTTGGTTTAAAATTTATTGATATTTTTCATATTGCCATAACCATTAGTCAGCAAGAAGTTGCAGTGAATTAATGCGAATGAGTATTTTAATTCTAGTCTCTTACCAATATTTACACTATTTCATTAGCATCTTAATCCACACGATATTTATAATGTTCATTCAACTGAAGTCGAGAATGAGAAAAGCTTTGATTCCTAAATCAAATTTATCAGGAGTGTAGTTTCTTTTCAAGATAGCTTGCGGCTCCTGTAGTAATTCTAAGATATAGAATCACCTGTTACGAAGAAATTTTTGTGTTTAAGCTTCCATTTCACAGACGAAGCAAGTTGAGAATGTATGAGCTTTGTTTGCAGTGAAGCCATCCGCCGATGGGTACTTGCTGCCTGCGCATTATATCCTCCAAATATCGTGACCCACCTACTATTCCCTCTGTGCATAAACTAGCGACTGCTGTTTAGAAGCGAAGCCAATACTAAGGCCGCCTGCAGAGCAAACACGAAAGGCGGTCGCCTTGTGATTATTCAAATGGTGCATTCCTCCCAGCCGTTTCCTGTCGTCGCCTTGCGTAAATAAAACGTGGCGAGCTTCCGTAAGCAGCATTTCGTGAGCGTAGCAATGCTGCTTAATAATAAAAACAGGTCAGACAGCAATGGAGTGGACCGAAAATTGAGAAGGCACTTAGAGGCAACAGATACGGCGGTAAAAAGTGCAGGGCAAGCGGAAAGACAGGATAACACTGAGACGCGATCAGTGTTAAATGCGAAGAACTTTTGGTACGAGTCTGATAAGAGCAGCCCATCTTATTTAATGTTACTTCTCTAAAACTCATCCAACTATAACAGACAATGTAATTCACGCTTAAAACTACAATCCGAACGGATAAATCACGAAGGAATTATCCTAAAGGGACGAAAATCGGCAGAATTTTTTTATGTTTGAAGACAAACAAATCTGTATGATATGTTCAAGAGTATCTTAAAAGGCGGATATAAGATGAACATCAACAAATGTAAAACGAGTCGAAATAAATCGGTTAATGCTGATGGCAAATAAACAATTTTTTCAGCCTTCAGTTGCAAGGTAATTTTACTCGTTTACCTAGGTTTCGATTCCAGTAATGGAATCTTCTTCAGAACAAAAATGAAATTATTTTGTGAGCCAAACACTGGCCATGTTACAGATTAAAAATTAAAACATTAAAGACGCATAATCATAAGATTACTGGAATCGAAACCTAGGTAAACGAGTAAAATTACCTTGCAACTGAAGGCTGAAAAAATTGTTTATTTGCTGTACATTTCACAGTTGCTGACACGCTGCAATATGTTAAAGATTTGTAATGCTGATGGAATTAGCTTAGGAAATGAGATGTTTAAAGTAGTAAATGAGTTTTGCTACTTGGGGAGCAAAATAACTGATGATGGTCGAAGTAGAGAGGATATAAAATGTAGAATGGCAATGGCAAGGAAAGCGTCTCTGAAGAGGAGAAATTTGTTAACATCGAGTATTGATTTAAGTGTCAGGAAGTCGTTTCTGAAAGTATTTGTATGGAGTGTAGCCGTGCATGGAAGTGAAACGTGGACGATAAATAGCTCAGGCAAGAAGAAAATAGAAGCTTTCGAAATGCGGTGCTACAGAAGAATGCTGAAGATTAGATAGGTAGATCACATAACTAATGTGGATATATTGAGCAGAATTAGAGAGAAGAGAAATTTGCGGCATAACTTGACTAGAAGAAGGGATCGGTTGGTAGGGCATATTCTGAGGCATCAAGGGATTACCAATCTGGTATTGGAGGTCAGCTTGGAGGGTAAAACTCGTAGAGGGAGACCAAGAGATGAATACACTAAACAGATTCAGAAGGATGTAGGTTGCAGTAGGTACTGGGAGATGAAGAAGCTTGCACAGGATAGAGTATCATGGAGAGCTGCATTAAACCAGTCTCTGGACTGAAGACCACAACAACAATAACATGTTCAAGAGAAAGAAGTGCACAAACAGAGTGAGTAAACAACGCGTTGGTTGACATCTAGTCCTTATGCAAGCAGTTATACGCCTTAGCATTAACTGACAGAGTTATTGGATGATCTCCTCAGGGATACTGTGCTATCTTCTGTCCACCTGGAGCGTTAGATCGACAAAATCTCGAGCTGTTTGGTGGGCCCTGCCCATAACGTTCCAAATGTTCTCAGTTGGGGAGACATCCTATGACTTTGCTGGCCAGAGTAGGATTTTGTTAGCACGAACACAATCAGCAGAAACTGTCGCTGTGTGCGGGCTAGCAGTGTCTGGTTGAAATGTGACGATGGCTTGCCTTGAGGGGCAACAGAAAGGACCATAAAATATCGACAACGTACCGCTGTGCTCTAAAGTAGCCGCGGATGACAACGAAAGAGATCCTTCTATGAAAAGAAATAGCACTTCACTCTCATAAATCACTTTTAAGCAGCATACGGAACTACGCAGGGCAGGTGAGCATCCCAGCCAATGGCTTCTTGAAAATCAGTGGTATGGGTTGAGATGTAGGAGCTTTAGACACCTATTCCAACGGGAAATGAACTACAGCAATTTGAGACACGGGTTTTCGACTTACAGGCATGGAGTACAGAAGCGTTGATTAGCAGTGTGTGGAAATCTTAGATGTGGCCGTCTTGATGTGGACCGACCTGGAGGCACAGACAGCAGTAGTAACGATCATGATTCAGTCAGTGTTTTATGTCGGCTGGACTATGTCCGCATTTCGGGGTACGGGTGGGAGGGGGGGGGGGAGGAGGAGGCTGGTCGGAGTTATACGAGCTAGTAAACTAGTAAATCATCTCAGACGATCCTTGGAGATCGCCGTCGTCGTCATTTTCTCCATTTGGTCTTTAGTTTCTGACCAACAGCTTTGGTGTCGAGTTTCATGCGGGATGAAAAAAAAAGTGGTAACCAGATGTCTTACATCATTCATTTAGCGTTAGGAGCGGAGCTGTCAAATGGGTCATCAGCAGATAAGTGTTTGTGAGGGGATCGTCCCTACTGTATTTGTTGTAGTTACCAACGTCGGAGATAATATCTGCGCAAAATGCGGAAAAATGTAGATCATAACCTCACCGTCTCCTTAAATGGGATTTTAAGCATTGTGTACGCAGTTCCAGTGTTGATCTGGAGTGGGATATTATGTCCATTAGTTGGTCGAATGTATTACTTGGTCTTTCAGTGCGAAAAACGTACTAATGTACATTACAACACGTTGTTGAGTTGCCTCCAAAGGCAGTGAACCAACAGATCATGGAGTTTCACTCGCACCCTAATTAGGGGTACCGATGCACTGCCTTCTTTGTGGTGAAATTTACCGCGAACCAGTAGACCACTATGTTTCTTTAGTAATTAGGGATGTGGATGTTATGTCTTAATTTTGGTGACGTTGCTTGGGGGAAGGGAAGGGTCTAGGGGGGAGGGTCGATGAGCATATCAGCTGCAGCGCCTAACGATTTCCATTCCGTGCAAAAGTCTTCATCGCGAAGCATTATTTACAATAAGACCAATAGTTGTTGGACACCTAACTTCCTCAACGGTTTTTCCCCTACGCAGCTCCTCCAGCAACATCCAAGTTATTCTCTGATATCTTAACATATGTCTGTCACCCTGTCGTTTCCTTTACCACATATCGTTTCCTGGACGATTATTCGGAGGACTTCCCCGTTTCTTATTTACCTAACAGTTGATTTATAGCACCGTTCTTCAACATCACTTCTCAAACGTGTCGATTCTCTTTTCCGTCTTCGCCACAGTTCGTGAATCACATTTTTACAATGCTTCGTTCCAGACGCACGTTTTCAGAAAATCTTTCTCAAATTACTATCATGTCTGATTCTATTAGCGATGAATGAGTTTGTATCCATCTTTTGAAAGTAATTTTCCGAAAAACATTATTAAATGTAACACCGTAAAGGCAAGTCATTACTCAAATCGTGGGTCACTATACGTATCAGAGTCTATTCAGAATGAGAAATGGACTTGTATAAAATAGCCAGAACAAGTAATGATTAAGAAATACTTCCTTAATACAAACTGTGCTTCGACATATTAATAAAAGTTGCAATGAAAATCCAGGAGCATGCTCACCTTGTCTGAAACTGACAGATCAGATAACAAAATAACATCAGTATGGGATAATGTTAAAAGGTACACGAGAAAGAAGCCATTGAACATATCATATATGTTAAAGAGGATGGAGTTTTGTAAAAGACAATTCACGTGCAACAGTTATGTTTAATAATTACTTTATAAAAATACCTGAGATAGTTCTGAAGAGAAAACAGAACAGACCATTGAAGAAGCAATACCTTTGACAATTAGTGAATTTCAAATTAATCTCACATCCCTATCTGAAATGCATGAAATAATCATGACTCTAGAAATTAAAAGTAGAAAATACCTCCAACAAGACACTACAAAGCTGCAGCTCCGTAATATGTAACGTTATTAGGCTCTTACGTAATGGATTATTAACTAAAGGTGTTTTCCCAGAAGGATCGAAATACTTGTTGTTAGCTCTCTGTATAAGAAGTATGACTCCAAAAATATCAATAACTACTGACAAAAAAATAGACAAATAAATAAACTGCAGAGGAATTCCGCCTCAGGCAAGACACAATCTTATAGTCGCAGACGTATTTCAGTGCTTTATGTGCTACCTGCAGGACTTTTTTGTTTGTTTTCTTTCTGTAAACTTATTGTTACATGTTAACCCCTTGTGTAATCTAGGGCATAGAGAGCTTGGAGCGTACAAAATACAATGTTAGTACGGCTGCTGCTATGTCGACCAAACAGTACACATTGTTGAGAAACGCCCGACAGAACACTATCCTGAAAAATCAGACATGGCGGGAAACGGTTTAGAAAATCGACACCAAATTCTATTCGACAAAACATCTGTCGTTATGAGGACGACGGGATTTTGGGATAATGTCATAAAAGAACCGGTAGAAATAAAAATATATGGAAAAACCTTCAACAAAGACGCTCAGCACAGTCTGAGACTCAAACGACAGTGTCGGACGCGGGACAAAGACATTACCGCATTTGACGAAGAAGAGAGTGCCAGTGACGTGACAGTCAACAGCGCGGCTATGTATGGGCGACGCAACGGCTGTATTGCAGTTATTTACCACTTGACAATGAACAAGGACAGCACCGTCGAAAGCTCGTGGGATTTTAACTACCAATCGAGGCTGGACACCCGAGGTGATTTCATTAACTGATACCGCCACGAGACCATGCACTCATAGATTAAAGATGTTTCTCCATAACAGTTCCTTATATACCACAGACAGATTCTTCAGTAGAGATAACTAGTCGTTATCAGTGCCAATGGCCTGTATCTCCTCCCCAGTGGCATCGTTATCCAAGGTTGCTTCACTGCCAGGCGGGAGGGTTTGCTTGCTCCGATGAAGTCGAGAGCTGTGTCGGCGGTAGCGTAGCTACTATCAGGCTCACCCAAGCCGCAGTGGTCTTGACCTAGGAGCCAGACAAAGTGTGTCCCACAACATAAGGCAGGGAGGGCTCTTTAGGCGTAGTGAAGCCAGTGTCTCTAAAGGAGTAAACCTCATATAAATAATGGTCCTCCAAGTTCGGGGTTGGGCAAGCGGCTAACAACCCCTCCCTGAAAAAAATTCTTGTTCAGAAACCTCAGAGTAAAGAAGTGGGACGAATTTATGGACATGGCACTGTTAAAGGCAAACGAAAACCAAAACATGATTTGTTTATTGGAACCTGGAACGTACAATCGCTGTACAGGGCGGGGGCCCTGAGGTCACTGTTAGATCAACTCGATAAAACCAAGGCAGGCATAACTGCCCGACAGGAAATACGATGGACTGGACATGGACAGATTGATATGGGAAGCTGAATAATTTTCTACCATGGTTGAGAGAGCCACAATGAATTTGGTACAGGGTTCGCAATAAAACAAACATTTAAACACCTAGTGAGTGGATTCACTGGAAAATCATCTAGGATCTCACATATGAGATTGAAGACCCGTTTCTCAAACTACTCATTGATCAATGTACATGCACCCACAGAAGTATCAGATGACCAGGACGAAGACAACTTCTTTGAGAACAAAAATGGTTCAAATGGCTCTGAGCACTATGGGACTTAACATCTGTGGTCATCAGTCCCCTAGAACTTAGAACTACTTAAACCTAACTAACCTAAGGACATCACACACATCCATGCCCGAGGCAGGATTCGAACCTGCGACCGTAGCGGTCACGCGGTTCCAGACTGAAGCGCCTATAACCGCACGGCCACACCGGCCGGCTCTTTGAGAACCTCGAGAGAACTTATGACAGATGCCCTGTGTATGACACTAAAATAATTCTTGGAGACTTAGTGCACGGATTGGTAAAGAAAGACATTACCTCCAAGCAATGGGAAAGCACTGCCTCCATGAATACACAAATGACAATGGACACAGAGTCATTCAGTTTGCACTGTCACATAGCATGGCTGTAGGTAGTACTATCCCACACAAAAGGGTTCATAAAGCAACGTTGTGTAGCCCTGATAAGCGTACCTTCAACCAAATTGATCATGTGATTATTGATGGCAGGTATTCCACAAACTTACTTGATGTACGGACTTACAGTGGAGTTCATGTAGATTCAGACCACTACCTTGTAATTGCGAAACTAAGAGCTCGAATATCCAACGCAAGAATAGTCAAAGGAACACCTCAAAATAAGTATATGGTATCGAAGTTAAAAAATGAAGACATCTCTAAAATGTACTCTGAGAAGTTTGCTGAGAATCTTGCATTATACACCCCTAGCGTAAGTGATAACCTGGAACAGGAATGGAACGCTTGCAGGGATGCAGTCATTAAAACAGTAGAAGAAGTGCTAGGGAAAGAAGGAAAACAACCGAGGAATTCCTGGTTTGATGAAAGATGTAAGGGAATAAGTCAGGAGAAAAATCTGGCATACAGAAAAATGCTTGAGAAATCATATACTCATTTAGCGATAAGGAATTATCAAGATAAAAGGAAAGAAGAGAATAAACTGCATCTGAGAAAGAAAAGGGAATGGGAAAGAAAGAAGATTGAAGAACTGGAGACAATTGGAAAAACAAATGATGTTAGAAAATTTTATCAAAAAAATAATAGTGAAAGAAGAGCACTTAAGCCACTCATCAACCTGTGTAAATGTAAAAATGGGACACTACTAACCGATGATCAAGAGGTACTGGAGCGTTGGGTAGAGTACTGCAGTGAACTGTTGGATGCTTCAGAGTCCCCTATCCAAGATACCCCAGTCGCTCCAGAATATGATGCCATAGTACCTCCCCCTTCGCAAGGAGAAGTGAACAAAGCAATTGCCCGATTGAAGAACAATAAAGCACCACGGACAGACAATATAACATCTGAACTATTGAAAGCGGGAGGAGTTGAGCTAAATCGTAGGCTCTACAAGATTGTGTGCCTCATATGGGCAAAGGAAGAATTACCAGAAGAATTGAATGTAGGTGCATAAGAAAGGAGATCTATTTGAATGCAGCAACTGCAGAGGCGTGACACTTTTAAACATTATAAATAAAGTACTATCAAATATCCTGTTTAGTAGACTTTCACCTATGGCAGAAGATATTATGGGAAGCTGTCAATGCGGGTTCAGACCAGCAAAGTCAACTGTACACCAGTTATTTACTCTCCAACAAATAGTAGAAAAGACTAATGAATTCAATGTTGGTACGCACCATATTTTTATTGACTTTAAATCTGTGTATGGCACAATAAACCGCTCCAAACTTTATGAGTCAGTGCAGGAATTTCGAGTGCCTGAAAAATTGGTGCATTTAACAGAGGTCACCCTAAAGTATCCCCAGTGTAGCGGGTGAGTGCAGTCAGTTTCCCACTTGAACTGGGCTAAAGGGAAGGAGATTGGCTTTCCTGCATACTTTTCAGCCTGGCGCTTGAATAAGTGGTAGGCGAATCGGGTCTTCAGACAAGAGGAACTACTTACTATAAGTCTGCACAATTGTTGGGATATGCAGATGGCTTGGATTTAATGAGCAGAACACTTAGAGATCTACAAAGCGCATTTTCATCTCAAAAACTGAGTGCAGAGAAGATGGTCCTGAGATTTAATGAAGGAAAGACGAAGTATATGTATAATGGCACTAACCAACCCTTACAGCTCACAATAATCCTTGATGGAACGACTTTTGAGCAAGTGGGATGTTTCACCTATCTGGGCTCAAAGATAGAAGCGAATGGCACCACTTTTACTGAAATTATGGCTACTTTGGAATGTTGCGACATTTTAAATCCAAGCTTATATCACGAGGGACTAAGTACAAACTTGACAAAACGCTGATACGCCCAGTACTTACTTATGGCTCAGAAACATAGACAGTTACGAAGCAGGGTGAAAACAAACTGAGATCACGCGAAAGAAGTATACTTAGGAGGATTCTGGGACCCTTATATGATAATGGGACCTAGAGAAGACAAAGAAATGACGAACTTCATGACTGCCATAAGGAAGATGATGTGGTAAAGTTCATAAAGCTGTGTAGATTGAGATGGGCCGGACATGTAATGCGACTAAATGAGACAGATTCTTCAAGGAAAGCCTGCTGCAGTGAACCTGGAGGAAGAAGAGCAAGAGGACGACCTAGGTTGAGATGGAGGGACAAAGTTAAAGAGGACGCACCCAGAGTCGGTTGCCGTAACTGGAGGTCCACAGCGAAGTCCAGAGAGGAGCGGCAAAAAATTATTGAGGAGCCAAGTCCCATCCCGGGATGTAGTGACAATGGAGGAAGAAGAATGGCCAGCATCTAGTCATATAAATATAGCTTTTTACACTTTTTAAGTCGTACCTAAGAGTTCTTCGTTTTTTCAGTTGACGAGCTCCACATCGTAGCACTTGTCGTGTATTTTATATATGGATCAAGGCACTAACTAACTTACTACATTCTTTGTCTGCAGTACCCTGCTTGATATAATGTTTTTGTTCTCTTTGTCGCGCATTACTTTGCTTCCAAGATAGTAGAATTCCTTCATTTTTGTGTTGCGGTTACCACTAGTCTCACTATTGCTACTCCTTGGTACTTTTGCATCCCTCTCTTCATATTCTGCAGTCTTTGAATTGTTTATTCCATTAAACAGTTCCTTTACTGTACTCAGTGTACGTTATTATTGATGTCCTTTCAAACCAAATTTTTATCACCATGTTTAGCATAATACTGAAACTAATTGCAAATATAGTAAGACCTACAAATACAGTTGAATCTGTCTTCGTTACTACATAAAGATACAGCAACAACTGTTGTCCAGTGATCCGTCGGGAGGTGGGTGTGCACAAACTCCCCCATACTGCTGTCACGTTCTCCATCATGTTCAGTTCCAAATTGTGTTATATTATCTTCGACATGCTATTTTTCACAAATTCGTCAGCGTTTGTGTAGCATATATGTTATATGTTGGCTGTACTAATTACCTCGTGTTTGAAGTGTGATAACATTTACGTAGCTGGACAGTTAGTGCGTATTATCGATGGATAGCAATAAAAGTATGTGTAGAATGAAGCTGGTCACGTCAAATTGTCAGTGCGAAAAGAGAAAGGCTCGTTTATGCGTGCTCGGCACAGAGACTTCCGTAATGGGATGAGAGATCCAGAGCACGTAATGGGAGCACCGAGATAATGCGAGCCGGCTTTCGCGTGCGCCGTAACGTAACGCGTGACAATAAGCCACGCGCTAATTGGCTCCGTAATGAGTACGCGCAGCAGGCCGTTAAGGGAAGCCAATCAACACCAAGTTCTGCAGAGCTTTATGTCGCGCACTCAAACAGTGAATCTCGATTCGGTTTACGATTGTATTGTAGAGAACAGCGAGGCGACTTTATCTGACTCGAAACGCGTGAACACCGTTTTACTGACTCGCACAGCAAATTTATTAATTTGAAATACTTGTTTATTCTTTCTGAAATTAAGTACGCTGACAGACAAGAAGTCGCCACGCCAGAAATATAATGTAGAGTAATGAAATTTGGAGAATACAACTGTTTAGAGAACATATTTAAGTGATTAATGTTGCAAGATGACAGGATGATGTAATCACGAGATAAGCCGTCGCAAAAGTGAAATGGCGCTACATTAATAGCCGCTCTAACCTCCAGAATGTTGAATGCAAACATTCAAATGTGACTGCATTGTGTCGTACGGATGCCATACGTCAGTTTGTGGAGTGGAATTCCATGTATGTGGCACTTAGTATATCAGTACAGAGATGATTAATGCTGTTTGTAGTTGATTCTGGCGTTGTCGTCCGATGATGCCCCATGTGTGCTCAATTGGAGACAGATCTGGTGGTGGAGTAGGCCAAGGCAACATGTCGGCACTCTGTAGAGCATGTTCGCTTACAACAGAGGTATGTGTGCGAGTGTTATTCTGATGGATGACACCCCATGGAACACAGCTCATGAATGGCAGTACAACAGTCGAATCACAAGACTGACGTACAGATTCCCAGTCACGGTGCGAGGGATAGCCACGAGAGTGCTGTCATACAAAATCGCACCCCGTACTATAATCCAGGTATAGGTCCAGTGTGTGTAGCGCGCAAACGGTTTGGTGACAGGCCATTACCTGGCTTCCTTCTAAATAACACATGGCCGCTGCTATCACCGAGGCAGAATCAGCTTTCATCAGAACACAGAACAGTCCTTCACCCTGACCGACAATGACCTCTCACTTGACACCACTCAAGTCGAAAATGGTGGAGATTTCGGGTAGTGGAATATGCGCTACAGGACGTCTGACTGAATGTAACTAATGATGATAAACAGAAAGCCGAAGTTCTAAACCTAGCTTTCAAAAATTCGTTTACGGTAGAGGACTGCAGCACCATTCCCCCTTTCAATTATCGCACAAACGAAAGGATGGCTGACATAGTGTTTAGTGTATCTGGAACTGTAGAACAGTTCAGATCCTTAGACGCCAGGAAGGCATATGGCCCAGACGGTATCCCCGTAAGATGACTATGCTACAAATATAGCATCATTCTTATCCATAATCTATCAGAGGTCGTTGAAACAGCGGAAAGTTCCACGGGACTGGAAGAAGGCCGAGTTCATAGCAATCTATAAAAAGCGTAGAAAATCGGATGCACACAATTACCGGCCAATTTCACTGACATCGATTTGTTTTAGAATCATGGAACATATTTTGTGTTCAGACATAACGACCTTTCTAGACTCTGAGAAGCTCATCTGCAGAAACCAGCACGGTTTTAGGAAACAGCGGTCATGCGAGATACAGCTGGCCCTGTTTGTGCATGTTATACAACAGGCTCTAGATACCAGCTCCCAGGTTGATGCCATAGTTCTCCACTTTCGAAAGTCGTTCGACTCAGTTCCGCACTGTCGCTCGCTTAAAAAAGTGAGCGCTTACGGTCTGTCCGATGACATATGCGGCCCGGCCCATCTAACAGACAGGAAGCAGTATGTCGTCCTGAACGGGGTGACTTCAACAGAAACAAGCGTAACTTCAGGTGTGCCCCAGGGCAGCGAAATAGGTCCTCTGCTTTTTACAATTTACATAAACGATCTGGTTGATGGTATTGACAGTAGCCTTAGACTGTTAGCCGATGATGCTGTAGTCTACAGGAAAGTAGTATCACACGAAAGTTGTGAGCAAATCAATGAGGATTTGCAGAAAATAAATGCGTGGTGTAATGACTGGCAGTTGTCTCTCAATATTAGTAAGTGTAACCTACTGGGTATAAGAAGGCCAAAATCCCCATTAATGTACGAGTACAAAATAAATGCCCAGTCTCTGGAAGCGGTAACGTCCGTCAAGTATGTGGGTGTGACTATTCGAAATGATCTCAAATGGAATGATCAGATTACACAAGTAACAGGTAAGGCGGTTTATTGGTAGAATCCTGAAGCGATGCAGTCCTTCAGCAAAGGAAATAGCTTACAATACGTTAGTTGGTCCAGTCTTGGAGTTTTGTTCGTGTGTATGGGACCCTTACCAGTTGGGTCTGATTAAAGAGATTGAGAAGGTCCAAAGAAGAGCGGCAAGATTCATGACAGGTACATTTAGCCATCAGAAGAGCGTTAAAAATCTCATAGAAAGTTTGAAATGGGACACACTTGAAGATAGATGGAGCGCTAAACAGAAGGGGCTGCTCACTAAATTCCGCAATCCGATATTCACTGAGGATGTAGAGCACGTATTATTAACACAAACTTTCAAATCGCGCAATGATCTTAATGCAAAGATGATGGAAATAAGAGCTCGTACTGAGGCGTTCAGACAGTCGTTTTTCCCTCACACGATCCGCGAGTGGAACAGAAGGGGGGAAATACGACTTTGGCGCGAATTGTGCCCTCCGCCACACACCGCTTGGTGGCTAGCGGAGCATACGTGTAGATGTAGAAACTGTCCTCAAAGTAACCGATTGTTACAGTTCGTTGTGCCACTGTGGTGCCAACTACTCCTCAAATTGCTGCTGCAGATGCAGTGAGATGCGCCAGCGCCGTAAGCCCAACACGATTATCATCCCTCTCGTTACTTACAAGCAGCCATCCGGAGCCCAGTACAAGCTCATGACCACCGCTGCCAGAAATCATGTACAGTGCCTACATTCTTGCCAAGTCTTTCTGCATTGTCGAAGCCCTATTACACGACTTCGTTTAAACTCTGTGTGCTGTTGATAATGGCGTCTTTGTCGCCTTAAAGGCATTGTTGACTAACCTCAACTCACCATGGCCGGTCTCAAAGGTAACTAACGCTCATGACCCTTACACCGGATAATCAAAGTAAACTTGTTGTGCGTCCTCGTAATGGCGCTACTACCTCCACTGTTATTCCACTAGTCCGAAATATGAATAGACATGAATCTTTCAGATGCAGAATCAGGTCTCAACAACCTCCGTTTATGCCGCAACGCTCCGTGGCGTTGTGATTTTTTTTTTGGTCAATGTACTTGTGCAGTAATCATTTGTACGTGTAACATTCGTGATAGAGTGCCTTTAGAGAATTATGGGAAATGAGCGCTCGACAATATCTCTGAGACACAGAGAGTAGCTCCTCGACCTCCTCCATTTGGTGAGGGTTTTCATGAGCAGGAAATCACTAGACAATAGGCTAAGAAGAAAAGGCTAAACCTTAACATCTAGCACTGTCTAGCCATCCCTAATGACATCGATACCGACAGAGTGTTGAACTCTGATGTACTGATGCCAGTATAGACGTACGGTGAGCATACAAACTGTTTATATTCTACTTGAGAGAAGCGTTTTAGAGGTTGGCCAGTTTCACAAGTTACCTCTCTTACGACGGTGAAGGGAAGACTGGGGGATACTCAAAATTCGTAAACCAAGTAACGAACGCTTATAAGCGGACAGTTTAAATATAGATTATCCACAGTATTATTCGATATGTGTACACACAAGCGGAAGTCCTCAGTCGCGACCAACCAATTCGGCTTATATTTTTAAGGTCGCGTACAACCTAACACGGAACACTAAAATATCATGGCTCAACATTCCTGAAGTTCATGATGTGTGGTCGACTCAAAATTGACAAAATCCGTATATAATGGGAAACTGAGCTTTTTTATCATCTTATATTGATTCTTTTCATGGAAATCCAAGCAAGAATACTTTACGAATACCGCTTATGTGCCCAAAAGTAAATACTGTTAAATGAAAGCCGCGCTGGCGTAACGTCCATGATATATAGCTGTGTAGCAAAGAACCTGTGTTTGATTCCCAAATGCATTTTGCAGTTCGTTTTTCAATTTACTTTTTCAGTATAGAAATTGGTAGGAATAGGAGGGTTAATAAGGTAACCAATAAGGAATAATCACAGGGTAAGCAAATAGTTCTCAAAGACTTTAATTAGTAGGAAATTAAAATTTTTTTCCCGATTGTCTTACAATGGCTGTTTCACTCACTCTTTTACATGTTCCACTTTGCTTCGAATAACTAAATCGATGGCACTTGTCACACAAACATTCGAAGCAAATACTCTCGCGGCACCAACTTCGCCAAGAAAATGCAGTCTTCTTGCAAATACGCCGTTTTCTTCGGGAATTAATTTAATGCATACCATGCAAATGATAAATCGCCTGAAAAATCTATGCAGTTAGTTGATAATAAATCATCCTACGAATCTTTGTTCTACCAATTCAATTATGCAATTCGCGCTGGCTTCCAAGACACGTATCCCAATTTAAAAAACCTCCAAATAAAGTTCTATACCGCGCCTCGCTGTAAACAAGCATAGCGCAGTCAGCTGTCTGTGGTCTCTCGTGACGAATTTGAACCAGTATTATTTGTAACTGATTTTATTTAAGGAACCTAAAATTTTAATTCTTTACTAGTCCAAATCGTTTCAGAAATTAGTTTTTCTACCTTGTTATTAGCCCTTATCGACTACAAAATTCGATACGGAAGGCACACAAATAAAATTGAAAAAAAAAATACAGAAAGTATTTCAGAATCGAGCACAGGTTCTCTGCTTCCCCAACAAGATGCCTTAGTCAGTGCGCCAGCGATGCTTTCATTAAACAGCGTTTGCCTTACGGATTCATACGAGGTGTAGTCAAAAACTGACGGGGATTTTTAATTTCGCGGACTTTTTGCATCCTATTTCCCATTTTTTTAACTTGTTGGAACACTTTATCCTGTTTTATGTTTGAAAGTTTAAACTATTGTTGACAGTCAAAAACGGTATACATGTTTTCGAGTGCTTCGTGAATTTTTACTTTCGAAATGATCAACGAATTTGCATTAAATTTTGCTTCAAAAATGGTATATTTGAAAATAAATGGAATAAAGTGCTGCACAGCATTCTAAATGTTGGCTGTGGCTTTTGGCGAATATATTGTGAGTAAGACAAGAGCTTATGAGCGGTATAAATGTTTCAAAGAGAGCATAGACGTTGTTGATGGCGAGCGCCCTGAACGCCCTAGCACGTCACTTACTGACGACATTGCGGAAGAATTAAGTAAAATGGATCTGGAAAATCGGGGAGACACTTTCAGAGAGGTTGCTAATGATGTTGGCATATCCGTCGCTCATGGCAAGCAATTTTTCGGATGTTTTGGGCATGAAATGTGTAGCAGCGAAGTCTGTTCCGTAGTTGTTGAATTTCGACCAAATACAATTTCTGGGGGATACCACTGGGATCGCGCCGTTTGCGTGAAGCACTCCAAAGTAAACAACCAGAATTGTGTCAAAACCACACATAGATACTGCATCACGGTGACCTTCACTCTGACATCTCAATGCTTGTTCGTGATTTTTTGGCAAAAACAAAACCACTATGTTGCCTCACCTATCGTATTCGCGGGACATGGCCCCTGCGACGTCTTTCCGTTCCCGGGGATGAAGAGAACCATGAAAGGACGTCGTTTTGCCACCAGTAATGAGACGAAAACAGAATTGCTGAAGGTGCTGAACACCACAACGAAAAATAAGTTCCAGAAATGCTTCCAAGATTTGAAAAGCGCTAGCCTAAGTGTATTGGATATGATAGGCATTACTTTGAATGGGACAGAGTTAATGCTGATGTGTAAATACGGATTTTTTAAGAAAAATGAAAATTCCCGTTACTTTTTGATCGCACCTCGTAAACGGCAATCGTAACAGTTCCTTCCCTCGATTCCTAGGAAAATATGCGTTTGCGGTCGTTATATGTGATACTGAAGAATGCTCAGTTTTCCGTTATTTATCTATCGCGTCAATTTGAGTCATCTGCGCGTTACTAACTTTAGGGGTGGTTTTTTCAAAACCGGAGGGGTGTTGAGCCAAAATATCGTTAAACCTTTAATTTTATACAGTACACAAGTGACCTGCCAAGGTGACTCTAATCTATTGGCCGTGTCTGTAAGCAGGTAGTAAAGTGGAAACCAAAGATATTTTTGGAAAGGTAATAAACATTCAGCTAAAAGAAAAGCTGTAGCTGTTTTGTTGTAAGATTGGAATTTGTAAACCATTCAACATATCATAAACCAATTTTCAGTGTGCCTTTTAATTTGTTCCTATTTCATGTGACGGGCTTTAGCTACATTTCCTAGTATTATTTGCACTTATATTTGCATAAGTTTCTTACATTTCACCCGCAGTTTCAGCAGTAAAACAATGCCACGTAATCCATGACCACAGAACTGAGCTATTACGCAAGTTGCTATGATAGGTGATAAGTAATTCAATTAACAGGCACTGAGGACCTGTTGGGGCTGTAAAACGTTGCTTTATTAGTCAGTGCTGTCACAGGACGTCATTGCGGATCATATTTACATTTTTGGCTTTCCGTCATGAAGGTCAACTTCTGCTACAGATAACAGATAAGTTGTGAGCATCTCTTTAATCCCTCCACCAAAATAAATTCCTTAACAGTAATGTTATGAAAACTAAGTCAATAACATAAAAAATCAGAGATACAACAAGCAGTGAAAATGGAAAACAGTGGAAAGACACATAACAGTTCATGAGATCGAACTTCTTCATGTCTGCTGGATGCATAGAACAAATACTATCTCTGTTGATGAGCTGAAGATACTTAAATGAAATGGATATACTATGTTCAGTTCATACCAAACTGTAGATGCATTTGTATTCTCATGAATATACAAACCGATAAATATAGCTGCGGGATACTAGAAAAGTTTTAATGACGAAGAAACATATAATTCTAATTGACAGTCGGAGTCCTCAAACATAATCTGAATGGATGTAAGTGACTATTTTAACGATGTCATCAATAACAAAACTTGTCGGTAATGAGTATGCAAGACTGATTGTTCAACTCCTGTTACTACCTAAAGCTAAACGACGGCCGAGTCAACCATAGTTCACGAAGTACATACAATGAACTAAACGCGATCTGTGATTCATTTTTGCTGAATATGTCACACCCAAAACCTATCTAAACAGTATTGATCATGTTGAAGCTTTGTTACTGCCTGCAAATTATACGCAGATATGGAGGTAAATAGTGCATGCTAAGTAATCTGCTAAGTGTCTATTTGGATACTATTTATGATCGCAGAGAACAAGGTAGACGCGTGTGAACTGTGTACAGAAATCATGTTGTAATACGGAAAAATTATTACATTTTTAAAGAGAAACACAGATTAGATGTGTGTTTCGTTCCAGTTGATCCATAGGGAGGAAAACCTCTGGGATGTGGAACATGTCAGAATACAAGAATACACAATATTACAAAGTAAGAACACATTACTATTGTACCTACCACATATCCCAAATGAGAATGCCCTTGTGGATGGGGAAACGGTAAAAAAAAAGAAAGCATGTGTCTACAATCATTGCATTACTGCAAAAACTTTGTACGGATGTCAGATTGTGCGCAGTATTCACATTACATGATATTGTTAATAACACACACGCATGTCACTTCTACTAACAAGTACATCAATGGAGTAGAGGGTGTTAGCCACCAATAAAGGCTCTTCTCAAACTGAAATTTACTATTAGTTAAACTTTTTGTGGCTGCTGACATGTTGATAATAAGGTTGCTGAATAGTGTGTAACCGAACCCACCGACTGCGAAGTGTGATCGATTCGCTTAAATTATTGAATAGCGTGTAATCGAGCTTTTTGAAACTTTTCGTAGGCGGGAAAGTACATCTTTTCAACTACGACATTCGCTATTTTTAGCTAAAATAAAACCGTGTTTGCTCTTGAAATGACATATACAGAACGATAGTTTGGTTTGCTGGAGGGAATTTGGTTTCCCGACTTACGGGATCCGAGAATTTCTGGCGCTGGCAGTTTCTGAGGAGGGCGATCTGCTAGCGGCCCGAGCCCCGTGCCCTCTGCCACACCACAAAAAAAAAAAGAAAAAAAAAAAACCGGCTCCCTCCTCCCAGTGAAACCCAAAGCTTTTACCGCTCAGTTGAGCATAGGAATCTACTCTGCAGTTAAAAACCGTTAATATTATGGTGACTTAAATGATTTTTAATTATCTGTGAGTATATATAACATAAGAGAATGTAAATTTAATTTTAAGGGTGCTAATTGTTATGGACCTCTCTCCAAAGCGATGTGGGAAAACGGGGATCGATTTACATTTAGTTCGACACACAGTGAAGGGAAACACGTTGTACTATCACTTCACTGCCTACTTTATAGTTTTATTTTCACCTCAGCATTGGCTTGTAGACTGGTTCTTACCTTCCCTTACGACAGTCCCTTGTAGAAAATTTATGGTCGCCATATCTAAAGGAGCAGTTTAACTTTACTGTTCTTGAGGTTATTTTACGTCATTACATAAGGACTTTATTTTGATAAAATTTGTTAGCGTTTTCTTACTTGCAATAAAATTCGATGGAAACTGTGATATTATGACGTAGCACAGTGGATACCACACAGAAATATGACTGTTGTTAAGAAATGAGAATTTTATAACTTGAAATAAGTGAAATTAATCTCAAGAAATTTGTTAGCAATTACTTTACCACAGCGTGGTTTGTTTTTATCTTTAATACTCTTATAACTTTGAAGCTGTTCTTACCATCTTAGCTAACTTTCACTGAAATTACGACAGTCTTGTATTGTCGTGTTTCTGAAACGTTTTCTAACAAACCTTTTGATCGTTTGAATTTACACAAAATCGGTTAAAACAATTGACGAAATGAGAATATAGTTTCTTGGAAATGTCCGTGAAATAACTTGGAACAGAATTTTAAAGTCACAATTTCTACCAGAAAATGAACACATGGGACACTTCACGTCTCTAGTAGTATGGAATTAATACATTGCTACCACGCCACTTGTGTTAGCCATTTTCTTGATGTACCAAAATTCCATCATAGACTGACCTTGGATAATCTTGCTTTCCAAGGCTCTTAATTCCCAGAGATGACTTTAGTACACAAATGCTGTTACCGAGCCGGCGTTCCTAGTAATAACAACAGTTTTAGCACTTTTTACCACTTGACATCGCCAAGAGCGCTAGACAGGCTTCCTCGCCTGTGGCTCTATCGTGACTGTCTTCCACTAATCTCTTTTCCGTTCTGCCCTCTCATCCTGCACGTCAATGTCATCGAAACAACCAAGAATTGAAAATCTTTAGTGGATTCTCTAGCTCTCTGTTTAGAATGGCAAATGCTTTTACATGTTTTTTAAAATCTGGTCGTGAATATTGGTCTTCACGTTCATAATAAACATTTATTATTTTACTTCTCGTGTAGTAAACCAAAATTCCTTTGCGCATCTTATAACCGTTAGGGAATTCTTTTAACATTTTGATACCATAGATACCTGACGTATAGATTTTCAAAGCGTTTGCCTAATAGAACAAGTTTTAGAAATCTTTGGTCAAATTTATGTTGTATCATTAGAAATGGACACCTCTTTTGAACAAAAATAAGTGACTTTAAATCTGTGTAGAACCCATTCCTATTTCTAGTATTGGTTCCATGAACTGAGCTGTAGGTTAGAAAAAAAATATATATATTAATGGCAAATTTCATTAAGGAATAAATAGTTAGTACCCCAGTTACTTAAGCATGACGTTTTTGAGTGCACAGCACAAATAATTCGTATTTGCACTCCCTTTTTTAGGCTCTGGAACTTTAGCTTGATGTGTTACCCCAGAAAATAGTCTTTTGCGACATTATGGAATCCCAGTAAGCATAGTATGCTAGCGTTTTTTATTTTTTTATCAGCTGGATTAGATATGGACTCAAATCGCAATGTAAGAGTGGTGAAGAGTAGCCTGAATTTAAGACATTAGTCAGGAAGAATCAATACAGAAAGAAGTGGGACACGGAAGTACTAAGGAATGACGAAATACGCTTGAGGTTCTCTAACACTATACATACAGCAATAATAAATAGCGCAATAGACAGTATAGCTGAAGAGCAATGTACATTCTAAAAACGGCTGTCACAAAAGTCGGGAAGAAAGATATAGGTACGAAGAAGGTAACTGCGAAGAAACCATGCATAACAGAAAAAATAGTTCAGTTGGCCGATGAAACCAGGAAGTTCAAAATTGTTCACGGAAATTCGGGAATACAGAAATATTTGTCGCTGAGATATGAAATAAATAGGAAGTGCAGGAAGCTAAGACGAAATGGCTCCATGAAAATTGTGAAGAAATCGAAAAGAAATCATTGTCAAAAGGACTAGCTTAGCATATAGGAAAGTCAAAAAACCTTTGCTGAAATTAAAAGCAAGGATGGCAACATTAAGTGAGCAACGGGAATTCCACTGTTAAATGCAGAAGAGAGAGCGGTTATGTGGAAAGAGTACATTGAAGCCTTATGTGAGGCGAAAGATTTGTATGATGTGATAGAAAAAAAAGAGGAGTCGTTTTACAGGCGGTAGCGAATCCTGTATTAGAAACAGAATTTAAGAGAGCTTGGGAGGACTTAAGATCAAATAAGGAAGAAGGGCTACATAACATTCTATCAGAATTCCTAAAATCATTGGCGGAAGTTGCAACGAAACGCCTCTTCATGTTGGCGACATACCATCGGACTTTCGCGAAAATATCATCCACACAATTCCGAAGATTCCAAGAGCTGACAAACGCAAGAATTATCGCACTATCAGCTTAACAGCTCATGCAGGTTGCTGGCAGGAATATTTTGCTGAAAAATGGAAAACAAAATTGAGGACGTATTGGATGACCATCATATTGGGTTTATAAAACTTAAAAACACCAGGGAGGCAATTCTGACGTTGCGACTAATAATGGAAGTAAGACTAAATAAAAATCAAGACATGTTCATGGGATCTGTCGCTCTGGTATTTATCGAAGATAAGTTCAATGGTAAGCCTATTACCACGTTTGTCAGTCTATAAGCAAAAATGTATGGTCTCTACACCTAGTCGTGATGAAAACATGCAGAGAATAGGGTGTGAAATAATACACTGTTAATGGTTTAGCGAATGATAGTAGAGATCAGACATAATGGATTTAGAAGTTGAAACAACTTTGCATATGTAATTCATTGCACCAACGAGTTTCAGCTGTTAGACAACACAAACTATGCCCATCTACAAAAGATAATAAACACTGTGTATATGATGAAGACATTGGCTTGGAGTCATTAGTGTGTCCTCCTCATTTGGCTTCACAAGTCAGAGTACAGACCTCAGTCCAGACTTCCCTATTTCAGAAAAATTTGGTAAGGTACTGAGAACCGAAACTGGGTTCTTCTGCACTGATGGCAGTGACACTATGCATTCCGCTATGTGATGGCTGATTTTATTGTGGATGTGTGCAAATGTAAAATAATGATGATGATGATGGTGGTGATGAATAACTCCCTACTTTATATCTCTTTCTCTCTCTCTCCCTCCATCTCTTTCTCTGTAATGCTTACTTTAATGAGGCGGAAACATTGTAATATATTACAAAGGAAATGAAACAAATATAATTTTCCCAAAATTCCTCTATGTATCAGCAGCACAAGGCAATGTATTCAACAGCTAGATGAGATTAACACACTCTGATCGGGTCACTATAACATTTGATTGACTTTCATAACAGACCAAATTCCGACTAAATTAGTTGCAGGAATAACAATGTCTAGTTTCGTAATTATCGTTAAAAGTGAACTCTAAGCTGTAAGTTAGATCAGAAGTAGTGTCCTTTAGTGTTTTTCAGTATTTCAGAATCAAATGTTATACATTTAGTTGAATGTAACATTTAGCACAGAGATGAAATTTCATATGTCTACTTCTTCACAATTTATTTAAATATTGCTAGGAAGAGTACTGTGTGAACTTTTGTAAGTAATAGGGACAATATATACTTGGAAATATTTAATTTGAGCGTCGGCTGTGATTGCAAAGCGTGGTACAAAAATAGAAATATGGTGATTAACATGTCACACTTAATGTACAAGCTCTTATCAGCAGTGGCAGTATGAAAGCCATGTCTACTCTTCCTTAATGTCACAGAATAATTAAATTGTAGCAGTAGGGCCATGAGTATATTGTGTTGAAGTTCTTCCGTATTTCGAAAAATAATGCAATTTCATTTGATGCAGGGTATGACTTTTCGTTTGTGGTCAGTCATCTCTAATTATCTTTTTATATTAGAAATTGCTACCTGTATTTGTATGTGTGATTTTGTCTTATAAGTGATAAACAGTTTTATTTCGCTGTCAAAAATTCTATTTTCAAGGTATCAACCTTCGATCTCTGTCTTCTTACACCACCGTCTTTGTCTCTGTTTCGTTTTTGTCTTGTTCTGGTGCCGTCTACGGCCTTGTTCTGAGAAATGTAGACATAGCAGATGTTATGTCTGTATATTACGAAAATATATTGTTTAATTTATACACCACAATAAAATCTCTTCAAGATCTGTTCGTCCGTACTACCTAAATTATTGCTGGCATTTTCGCGATGTTGTGAGTGAGTGTGTGTGTGTTTTTCGTATTTTCATTTGATTTTAGTGTTATTTAGTAAGTGATTATGGGAAATATAGCGTTTTAAAGTTTTAGAGCGGTTTCCTTCATAGCTATGATTGGTATTTCATCCTTGCTCAAAAATTGTTGTTGTACATACCATGTCCCATCACTGGTAACAAAAAGCAATAATTACGAAATAATGTCACCATCATTGAACATATTTTCTAGTTTAGAACATGAGGCATTTTCTTTGCCCTCCTGAAGTGGTGCTACCTAAGATGAACCATTACAGAAAATCTTGGAAAAGCAACAAGTAATGACTGTTCATAGACTGAAATCGTCTTTCGTCAGATTTAAGTTTAAGTACTAAAGATGCAGAGATATTAACATCTGAGAACCAACACAGATCAATTTAAAAGTGTGAATACTTAATTTGAGTGTGCATTAGGTCTCACACCAAGTGTAGACTTAAATTTCGGAATCAGTTATATTGTTCCAATAGCTGGCTGTAAATGATGTTGCCTATTTGCTTTTGTACTTACCTGGTTAGTGTACTATTTTAGCCAACATGTATTTTCTGCAATTACAAGGACACTCAGATTAGTTGTGCTACATTACCTGATTGAAACCTAAGTAGGCGTCAGGTGTTTTTCTAGTATGTTATAATTCTACCACATATGTTTAGGCATAAAAATAGCATTGAGGAACTTATTTTGCGAATCGAAAGAGATGTTTAATTTATCAGTTTGACGTTTATGTTTGTGTGTGGGAAATAACATAGTGATACGTGATATAAACATCGCATTTTTTGTGTTTTAAGCGCGTTTTCGCAGACGATATGGATATGGTATTGTTTGACAAGTGTCACAGAAAGTTTTAGATGTGGAAAATAAATTATTTTCAGTCCCTATTGTGCGTTACACCATGTATGGAACAGAAATCGAAATTTGCACATTCACCAGTGCTGCTTATTGTGCAATTTCATGGTGCAAAAATTTTGTGTGTATGTGCATGATGTGTGTATATGTGTGTGTGTATGGGCCTGTGTCTGTGTGTGCGTTTGTGTTTGTGTGTATCTGTGTGTGTTGGTGACCTAGTTTGAGATTGGAAATACTACAAGATACTAACTTTACGTAATTTTTCGTATGGTTATATTTGAACAGGGCCCATCAAATTCAGATTGTTCAGATTGCCAAAACCAGTTGAATTGTGGTCACAATATAGCTATTGAGAGGTTACAGATTCCATTCCTGTAACATCACTGCCAGTATTTTCGTTCTTTTCTGCAAGATACGAACACGGATTCTTATAAAACGTGTCTGGCTACATACTAGCTTACCATGGTGACAGAATTGGTGCAAAATATTCCTCTATTGAATCAACATCACCCTTCTGAAGCAATCCTAACGCCTCTAGGTGCCTTTAGGTAGCACCCGTTAAAAAAGGACTTGGGTCTAGCAGGCTGCAGCAAAGGTTCCCTAATGTTGCCTGGAACAATGTTGGACGACGCCATCCCATAAACTTCTGGCGGGGCCTGTCGGTCGTCAAGAAGGGGCTGTGGGCGGTGAGGGGGTAGATGGGGAAGGGTAGGGCTGGACGGGCAGCACTCAGCGCGTCCGCGCAGCAGTCTGCCATTCAGCGGGGAGTGGGCGAGTATATCTTCTGTGGCGGACAGGCGGCGACCACGTGCAACGGCAGTCCGCCGAATCCGCATCCGCCGGAAATGGTAGCCCCGTTTGTGAGCTCCATAACCGTAACTGCACCCGTCCTCACCCACTTTGCTGCACGGAACTGAAGACGTCTGGCGTTTCTTAAGGCGCCACGACAACGACAAGTGCGTAATTTCTGCTGATAGCGCAGGGCCATGTTGAATATGACATCATCCTACTGTGCTATATAGCGCTCTCTCCCGCACTGTGTCGCTGACGTCATTGACCTTAACCGCACTTTTTGCTGTTCTAAAAAATAGAGAGACAGACTCAATACGTGCTAATGTTGGACGAATTTCGTTGGTGGTGAACTGTCCAAAGAAAAGAATTTTATGCCACGATATTGCAGTTGATACATTTGGATGATTGCTGATTATTTAAGTGAACTAAAAATCTGAAGGTCATCAAACACATATTGAAACCCCAGGACAGAATTAGTGTATCCCATAATGAGATTTTCACTCTGCAGCGGAGTGTGCGCTGATATGAAACTTCCTGGCAGATTAAAACTGTGTGCCGGACCGAGATTCGAACTCGGGACCTTTGCCTTTCTCAGGCAAGTTCTCGGTCCGGCACACAGTTTTAATCTGCCAGGAAGTTTCATATCAGCGCACACTCCTCTGCAGAGTGAAAATCTCATCCTGGAAACATCCCCCAGCCTGTGGCTCAGCCATGTCTCTGCAATATCCTTTCTTTCAGGAGTGCTAGTTCTGCAAGGTTCGCAAGAGAGCTTCTGTTAAGTTTGGAAGGTAAGAGACGAGGTACTGGCAGAAGTAAAGCTGTGAGGACGTCGAGTGAGTCGTGCTTGGGTAGCTCGTTTAGAGCATTTGCCCGCGAAAGGTAAAGGTCCCGAGTTCGAGTCTCGGTCCGGCACACAGTTTTAATCTGCCAGGAAGTTTCAGTGTAGAGGAAGTTTCTGCGTCTAGAGTAAATTCGATATTTAACCGTTAGAAATTTGTTTAAATGTTAGGGTTTTGTGTGTTTGAGGCGGGACGTGGTACCAACTGGACAGTCACTTAGAGGGATGTGGGAAACCGCCTACAAACACATTTAGGCTAGCCAGCTCAGCTGCCGATTACTCCCTCCCTCCCTTCGTTAATCTGCCGGGAGGATTCTAACCGGGCGCGGCGCGCCTCCGTGTGCCCTGAAGCGGGTGCTTTAAAAGGCATAGCTATCTGGGCACTTCATTAGAACGGAACAAACTCAAAAATTGTACAAAGGAAACAATTTCACTGTTAATTTACTTAATTGTACTGTACGGAAACGTTTGTAAAATTAAATTGGCATCAGCGTAATTTCATAATTAGGCAGTGAAAAATTCGCTATCCAATCTTACAAGACAGAGAGAGAGAGAGAGAGAGACTGAGAAAGAGAGGGGTGTGCGGGTGGTAATCACTGTTCTGATAACCGAAAAATTGGAAATGCCATTTAGGCTGCATTATGATTCAAATGGCTCTGACCACTATGGGACTTAATTCTGTGGTCATCAGCCCCTAGAACTTAGAACTACTTAAACCTAACTAACCTAAGGACATCACACACATCCATGCCCGAGGCAGGATTCGAACCTGCGACCGTAACGGTCGCGCGGTTCCAGACTGTAGCACCTAGAACCGCTCGGCCACCCCGGCAGGCATTGCTTTATGCTTTTTCTAGGAAATGAAATCAGAAACTATAAACGAAACAGAAAAAGGAGTCTTATTCCCGAAATGTGGCACTGTATAAATAACAAACACAATTTTCTGGAAGTCAATAAGAATAATATAAACTATGGAATTGCAGGTAATAACAGTTAAAAGCGAAGATAACAGTAAATTGAAGAGTACCTAATAAGCCTGAACGAAAGCAAGAAGTGAGTTCTGGAACCCTACAAGGAAGTCGCTGAAGCAGCAGAAAATGCTGCTTTGCTACGGTCTGAGTTTGAGAAAAAAAAAAAAAGGCGCGAAGTATCAGCGTATCTAAAGACTTTGTGAACCACTTTGCTTTCGTTTGTGACGTCTTGTTATCCAGGGGTAGGGGTGTGCCTCACCCTCTTATTAGTGACACCATGACTATTATCACTGTCATTAGTCTTATGAATGGCGTCATCATGAAATGACAAGTCATGGGGTCCCCCTCCCCCATCCACCCACTTAATCAAACTGTAGTAATGAAGCAACCAGCTACAGCGTAGTATTTTAGCGGTACTAAAATGGTACAGTCAATGACAATATAACCCCAGGGCAGCCACCTTGCGTGTGCTCAAAAGGATCTGAAAAATCTGAATTTTGTTTCGTAGGGCGGGCAACCACAGCCAAACTTCGACATTATTGTCAGATAAGGTGGAAGACATAGGTAACATTCCATCGGAGCTTCTAAACTCAGCGCGACTGCTACGGTCGTAGGTTCGAATCCTGCCTCGGGCATGGATATGTGTGATGTCCTTAGGTTAGTTAGGTTTAAGTAGTTTCAAGTTCTAGGGGACTGATGACCTCAGATGTTAAGTCCCATAGTTCTGAGACCCATTTGAACCACTTTTTTTTCTAAACTCATTAGGCAGTGGCAACGTAACGACTATTCAAGCTGGTGTGTAGAAACTGTGAGACTGACGACGTACCATTAGAAAAATCATCTACATAATGCCGAACATAGCAAGGAGAGCAAATGCGGAACTATTGCACAATCAGCTTAACAACTCTTGCATCCAAGCAACTGACAAGAACAGAATACAGAAGAATGGAGAAGAAAACTGAGGATTTGTTATATGATGTTCCGTTCGGCTGCAGGAAAGATAAAGGCACCAGGGAGGCTGTTTTGACGTAGCGGTTGATCATGAAATCAGTACCGCAGACAATGCAAGAAATTACCTCAGTCACCAGTCGTAACGACTATCATGGTTTAAGCTAGTTGAGAATGACATCGGTTTATTGATTTTCTTCGTTTAGAAATTACTATAAAAAGGTAAAAATGAATGACCTGCATCGTTATTTTGTGAACAAGTCTTAGCCATTGTTCCCTTTTGCAGGAAGCAGAATACAGAGTGTAGAGTAGGCGCACGGTAAGAAAAATGTTTCCCGCTTGTCATTCTCGTGTAATCCCTACTTTATCCGTCGGATTATCACTTTTTATACTGAAATCAAGGCATGGTGTTTTTACACGAGGAAATAAATCATATTCTGCTTGCAAGCAATTTTAGGGATATACTGTAATGGATATGATGAAAAATTAGCAATTAATAAGCAATTAGTTTTTATTAAATGTTATACATTACTATTGTTAGATACGATAGTAAAACTTTGAAATAGATGTGAGACATCAGAGAAAAGCTTTCGTGGTACCAGAGGGAAAGAGACAGCATAAGAACTGCAGGGGAAGACCGGGGATGGTTTGCATCCAACAAATAATTGAGGACGTGAGATGTGAGTGCCATTGTGAGATGAAGAGTTTGGTACAAAAGAGGAATTCGTAGCGGGCCGCATCAAACGAGTCAGAAGACTGATGACTACCAACAACACGTTGCTCTGTAATGTCCTATAGCAGCCCTAAAACACTGAAATGGCTGCATGGTCTACAATCAAATCTGAAAATAACGTAATTATATATAGTATAAAATTGGCAATTCTTTTTTGTCCTAAACCATATTAGTTAAGATTGAAGCCTTTATTACCACTGTGACAGGCTTCCCGAATTATTCGGCGAAAAACTCGTATCTCTTTATTTTTGCGTTGGCGAGTTCCTCCCGGGGAACAAATGAACTCTCTCTAACTTGTGTTTCGGCCGCCCAGTTAAAAGCCTTTTGTAATCTCCGCCTGAAAACTTTTTTCCCTTGTTAAAACATTTTTATTGCTTAAACCCACCGCCGGCTACAAGCGTAGGAAAGTGATTTAAAAAGCTCGCGGAACTGCAAGTACTTAATGTTTTAGTTTCCATTTCCGTCGTGTTGTGCAGCTGTGCGGTTTGTCACAGCCCGCTGGTTAATGGCGTCGCCGACTCTGTGAGATCAGTAATGAACTTCGCAAACACGCGGTGTTGGCCATAGCGGTAAGGGAATGGGCGGACGCCGGCTATAATGGAGTATGCGCGGAGTTTAACTGATCCACAAATTTACGAAGAAAACCTTTTTGCTTGTTTGATTGACTTGAGGGAATTTGTTTGCATTTATCGTCCCTCCCCACAACAATGTTTTACGTGATAGATCTACATACAAGGAAACTCATTTTCTCTTCGATGAGTCTCTACCAATCTCCTGTCATTCACTGTTTATTTATTTATTCCACTCTGAAACTCTGCTCTCCTGTGTGTCCAAAGCAGGCCGTTCGATGTATTAACGACATTGAAAAGTCTCTACATAGTAGTACATTTCTTTGAATTGTTGACTAGAAAAATGCGGTAGTAAATGTTACCTTTTACATAAAATTAATGGATAAATCAGCAAAAAATCATAATTGGTGAGAAACAAAATGAAATGAAGATAATTAATGTATCAAACAACAAACGGAATGAACTGTTCCTGCAGGCCACGGTGCCCGAGCGGTTCTAGGCGCTTCAGTCCGGAACCGCACGACTGCTACAGTCACAGGTTCGAGTCCTACCTCGGGCATGGATGCGTGTGATGTCCTTAGATTAGTTAGGTTTAAGTAGTTCTACGTTCTAGGGGACTGATGACCTCAGCTGTTAAGTCCCATAGTGCTAAGAGCCATTTGAACAATTTTAACTGTTCCTCATTTTGATCTCTCTTCCCGGCCTCCGGTTTGCGCCTGCCTCGATACATCTTCGCGTTTTGTCTGCGCCTCATGGGAAAGAGGTTTCCACTGTGCATTTCCCACAGATGTTGTCCCTATATAGACTATATAAAGAATTAAAATGGACATGTGTCAGAATAAAGAAAAAACAGAGTATCTCTGTTTTTACAAAACTGATTTGTATCCAAAAAATTGAGAAGGTATTCTGATAACTCGGAATTATAATGCTCACCTCATCACCGCATACAGAGCGTTACGTGGCATTACGAACATAAAAACCTAAACATCCTACTTACATAGCCCCCGTAGAAGTTATGTTCGTAATGCCACGGAGCGCTCTGTACGAAAATCACTGACTGTGCTGTGTGCAGTCTGTGGCTGGTTGGCATTGCTGGAATATTCGCTATTGTAGTGTTGGGCAGTTGGATGTGAACAGCGCGTAGCGTTGTACAGTTGGGGGTGAGCCGCCAGCAGTAGTTGATGTGGGGAGAGAGATGCCAGAGTTTTGAGCGGACGATCTGGACGTGTGTCCGCCACAAAAAGGAAATTTGTAAAGATGGATGTAATGAATTGATATATGGTTTCTGGTTTCCCAGAGTCCACCACCAAGATTATGAGAGCAAACCAAGACACCGTAGGCTCTAGACAGGCGGTTTTTATTACCTAGTGTCTCAGCAACTCATTCCACGGTGCGACCTTTACATAGCATATAAAAACTTTGATAAAGACATTTTGAGACCAGAGATCCAGGGCTCCATATGAGCTGGTGCGCTGCTGGCGCCAGTTTCCATCGATTGTCATCCAGATCGTTGAGAGCGGATTTTCGATACCTGCTTGTCTTCATCGCATCTTTGGCGGATGGGTGTTTAACAGCGGCGCGCACGCTCTGCTGGGGCTTGCGTTCAGGTATCAGCTGTGTGAGCGACAGTGACGTGTCGCGCAGTGGATCTATGCAGCGTGGCGAGTGGCCGAGTCGGTACAACGGGATAGCGTGGGCAGCTGCTGCCTCGTGTTTAGCCGTTGGAATGCAGATCCGCTTCCAACGGTGATTGGGATTTCCTTGTGATTTGGACAGAATTCCTTCGCGTCTGTTACATGTTACTCCATGTGAATGAACTGGAGTCGTCGAATTGTTCCTTGGTGGGTTCTGTTCATGTTAACTGAATACCCGAGTGCACTGAAAACTATCTTGATTGTTTCAGTTACTTGTCACTGTAATTGGACTGGCCACCTGATATGTTGATGGTATTTAAGGGAGTGCTAGGTAAGCACAAACAATAGACATGAAACCGTACTTAATGCGTAGCTAGAGGTCGTTCCGATGTTATTATTTTATTTCTTCGTTCTACAGAATTGGCTAATCAAATTTTAAGCGGGCAAGTGGTCACGTAGGTTAGTTCTGCTTGGGTTCATTTTGTGCCGTTTATAATTAAAGGTTTATTTATAACCAGTTGGGCAGATATATTTCGTGTATTGATGCGCCAGAATGTTGTCTGCCGCTGATGCGTTTATGTTTCAGATAATTGGCAGTGGTCGACGCGAGTGGGGTATCATGGTGGAAAAGGGAAATTTAAGGACCTGGATCGGTGTTAGTGTCCTGCAGTTCCATCTTTCCGGTGGAGCGTTGTGGTTTATCGGAACCTTAATTGTAGCTCAAAGCTGGGTATAGCTCTACTTCCCCTTCTGGTCCAGGAATCTCCTATATCTGTTAGAACCTTTCGGTATGTTCGCGTCCATCACTAATTTTCAACGTAAAATTGAAACGGCCCCATTTCAAGACTATTTAATATGCTGTTATTATATTCTGGGGATGAAATGTATGTGCACCTCGTACCTGTAAGTAATACTAAAGAGAAGCCCAGTTGAGTGTATTAATCTGATAATACTTTTAATTTGTTACAATTGCTTAAGATCAGTCCATGAAAGATATCTTAGTAGCTCGAAGTACACTCCTGGAAATAGAAAAAAGAACACATTGACACCGGTGTGTCAGACCCACCATACTTGCTCCGGACACTGCGAGAGGGCTGTACAAGCAATGATCACACGCACGGCACAGCGGACACACCAGGAACCGCGGTGTTGGCCGTCGAATGGCGCTAGCTGCGCAGCATTTGTGCACCGCCGCCGTCAGTGTCAGCCAGTTTGCCGTGGCATACGGAGCTCCATCGCAGTCTTTAACACTGGTAGCATGCCGCGACAGCGTGGACGTGAACCGTATGAGCAGTTGACGGACTTTGAGCGAGGGCGTATAGTGGGCATGCGGAAGGGCGGGTGGACGTACCGCCGAATTGCTCAACACGTGGGGCGTGAGGTATCCACAGTACATCGATGTTGTCGCCAGTGGTCGGCGGAAGGTGCACGTGCCCGTCGACCTGGGACCGGACCGCAACGACGCACGGATGCACGCCAAGACCGTAGGATCCTACGCAGTGCCGTAGGGGACCGCACCGCCACTTCCCAGCAAATTAGGGACACTGTTGCTCCTGGGGTATCGGCGAGGACCATTCGCAACCGTCTCCATGAAGCTGGGCTACGGTCCCGCACACCGTTAGGCCGTCTTCCGCTCACGCCCCAACATCGTGCAGCCCGCCTCCAGTGGTGTCGCGACAGGCGTGAATGGAGGGACGAATGGAGACGTGTCGTCTTCAGCGATGAGAGTCGCTTCTGCCTTGGTGCCAATGATGGTCGTATGCGTGTTTGGCGCCGTGCAGGTGAGCGCCACAATCAGGACTGCATACGACCGAGGCACACAGGGCCAACACCCGGCATCATGGTGTGGGGAGCGATCTCCTACACTGGCCGTACACCACTGGTGATCGTCGAGGGGACACTGAACAGTGCACGGTACATCCAAACCGTCATCGAACCCATCGTTCTACCATTCCTATACCGGCAAGGGAACTTGCTGTTCCAACAGGTCAATGCACGTCCGCCCAACGTGCTCTAGAAGGTGTAAGTCAACTACCCTGGCCAGCAAGATCTCCGGATCTGTCCCCCATTGAGCATGTTTGGGACTGGATGAAGCGTCGTCTCACGCGGTCTGCACGTCCAGCACGAACGCTGGTCCAACTGAGGCGCCAGGTGGAAATGGCATGGCAAGCCGTTCCACAGGACTACATCCAGCATCTCTACGATCGTCTCCATGGGAGAATAGCAGCCTGCATTGCTGCGAAAGGTGGATATACACTGTACTAGTGCCGACATTGTGTATGCTCTGTTGCCTGTGTCTATGTGCCTGTGGTTCTGTCAGTGTGATCATGTGATGTATCTGACCGCAGGAATGTGTCAATAAAGTTTCCCCTTCCTGGGACAATGAATTCACGGTGTTCTTATTTCAATTTCCAGGAGTGTAGTTTTAGAATTTGATTTGAGTTATGTAAAAGCTGGTTTGTATGTAAGTCTTGAAGCATATTTAAAAGGTTTGTGTGAGTCAGTTATGTCAGTTAAATTTGATTAATGGTGGTTTTATGAACACTGTTTTAATTAGAGAAAATTGGTTGAGTAAAATTTGAAAGATCTGTGTCTATAGGACTTATATGCATTAATGTTTTAATGTGAGTCCTGCTGGTGGTTCGGTAGGGTAGGTGCCTTTTATTATAATCGTTGTTACTGTTAATTTCATTGAGAGCATGTGTTTGTAATAAAGAAGTGTATGGCAACTACAAGCTGGTTAAGTGTTTAATTTCGATGTGTTGAAAGGAATAACGCATCACCATAAATCGGAAAAGTCTCCAGCAAAGCCGACCATAATTACGGCAGAATATTTATTATTTGTTAAGTCTAAAATTTTGAGAGCCTGATTGACATAATCTATCGAGTTTCCTCTGCGAAAACCAAACAGACCAAGGGGTGATCTCCCAAATACCCATGTGCTCTTGAAGACGCTCGCACAGTAGCCGCTCCTGAGATTTTTCTAAGGTGTTTACTAAGCTTGTAAGCTTAAAGATCTTTGGCTGCGCGGCATCTCTATCAAGGTCTTCCCTTTTGATGATAACACATGCAGATATCCATGTTCCGGAAACTTGCTCCGTCTCGGTGCGTCATTCAGCTGACGTGCTAAGGACATCACGCTGATTGAGGCAGCCTACTGTATCACATAGGTGGCCAAGCACCTGACCCGGTGCTTTGGCACATAGCGGTGTGGTTATCGCTACCACAGCTTCTTCTCGAGGAAATGAGAATAGGACATTAATTTAGCACACTCTGAACTCAACTCACAACAGTGCATTGAATGACTGTTATTATCTACGTTTAGAGCTGTCTGGAGAGAGACTGATTAGCAAATAATCGTCCAAGTCACTCTATATATTTATCATTGTTTTGTTCATAATGCGTAGGGTGGGCAGGATGGTAGGTGCTTGAATTGTACCAAAACGAAGTTTTTAGGCTCACCCCATAAATGTCGTTTTAATTGCTTATTCAGGTAAGGCTCTTAGGACCCCCCTCCTAGTTTCTCGAATCTCTGTTTAAGATGCCGGCCTATAGTTAGATTGTGTTCCTCCCTAATCAGCATTGGTATTTATTCCCTGCTCTAAGAGCCATTGCGAGCAACCCTGCGAAACTGCAACTCGTGTCACGTCTTCGGGTCCCTACATCCTAAAACACCAAACCTCTCGGCTCCCACGAGCAATCATTAACAAGTAAATTTTAATTGAGATAACAGCGGAGGAGGTTGAGCAGGCGAACTTCCAGTTCCTACGCCATTTGCATGGTGAGGCTCTCACACAAGCCATAGTCGCCATTATTTGCTATCTTGAGCCAGCCCATGTGATGTCCATTGTGGTTACACGTATTGTGACTGACACAAATTTATGCGTTACCAACACCTGTGTTAACCGTTAAAGTTCAACATGAAGCTATGGCGAAATTTCTTATTTAATTTTTTTGTCAAAGCTATTAGGCTGCGCTGCACTATTTTTCCATCCCTGATGAACTCCTACGGATTAGTCCATTCTTTCGTGTTAGGGGTGTCTTCGCACGTTAACTGTGTCTTAAATTTTCTGCAGATAGGATTTCCACCTTCGCCAATGTTGTAGAGCTTTCCCGGCGTGCTACACATGCCTTTCACGTGTACACATTCAGGTCATGCCCTGACTTCACCTACACAAAGGTTGCACCTGTTTTGTCATCCCTTGACACGCCTCCAAACGCTGTTTCCTCTAAGGACGGAAACAAAGTGGTGGGGCACGTGCCCTCTGTGCTGTCACACCTGATGTATTGTATTTAATTAATGTGCAGACAACTGCTTTCACTCAGTATCAAATTAGTAAAGATATATTGAAAAATTCGCTTACTGATTTTAAATGAAGAGTATTAAAATTTGAGTTGAGCGTTGGGGAACGGAGTTCAGTGAGGGCATGGTAATTCCTCTGTAGCCCAGTTCATAAAGACGATTGTGTAACTCATTTTGTGTCAAGTGCCCTCTGCTGTACCTTAGAGAACCGAACTGTAGGAACGGATCTTCTCTTTGATGGAACAAAGACACTAGTAAGTTAAAAATTCGGTACACGTTGAGAGTTCGGCACGAAACACAATCTTCTGGTTTATTGTGGTTACACAAAGACTGAATTCAGTGAAGTACTTAAAGTCTGTGAATAAAGACGATGTCCGTCATACTGCAATGAGAAATCTAGCCAGAGTCAAACATAAAAGATAGCACAAGCTTGCAGAGTAGGTTTGCCAACAAGAAGGCAGCCGGCGCGTATGTTGCAAGCGTGCAGATTGAATACAACACTGGGTTCCTACCATTTTGTGGGCAGGTTTATGCCGCTCCGATGGACAGAGGATCGCGTCACGTGAAGTCATTTAATGAAGAAGGGAGTGTCTCCAGCCGATGACTGCTTACTATCGGTTGTGCGAACGAGTAAATACTCCCACTGATTCGCTATCTGCAGCACAGATGACTTCGAAATTTCCCCTCGGTGTCACAGCCATTTACTCGCAGAATTACTCCCATTTCCTCTTCTTTTCTTCATACTCTTACTTACTTGCACAGCAAAGTCCTACAATCAGTTGCCACAACAAGATACTATTCCGTTAGGTAACTGTAGTAATATCGTAATTTCATACCAAATTATTTTCCTCAGCTTGTATGTCAATTACTTGTTGACAGGCTAAAGAATAATACCAGATGAAGCATCAATATCTACAGCGACACTACCACGCCAACTTCATCAATAGCATCTGATTCTATTCATAAAATCACACTTTTCTCCCTTTAGCTAAAAAGTAGTCTGACTGCTTCTGCTAGATAGCTATAATGGAGGAATGACAAACAACAAAGAAAATAGAGATATATTTACACTGAATTGTACATGATTCCGAGAACCAATTATTGAACAAATACGAAAAATGTTGTCATTTTAATCTATAACATAACATCCAACGAGAAAATTTAAATATGCATGGCTACAGGCTGTATTGATGAACCCAACATCTGCACGTACAAGATTGTGACGTATGTAAGTTCTCCCCAAATATTACCACTCCTCTAAAATCTTTGAAAGCTATGTATCCATCAAGATCGCTTTTTCAGCTACCTTCTCCCACTCTAAAACAGTTTTTTTTTTCAGAGTCATCAACCTCTGAATGGCATGATGCTGCCCGTCACGAATGCTCCTTCTATGTCAATGTCTTCATCTCAAATAAGACATTTAACCCTACTCCCTCAGTTAGTGGCTGGCTGTATTCCAGACTCTGCGATTTTTAATCTTTACAGCTCCCTCTGCTATCAGGGAACTTATTTACTGGTGTATTGACACATATCCAGTAATCCAGTTTCGTTTTCTCGTCAGTGTTCTCCGTATACTCTTTTTCTGAACGATTCTGCGGAGAGAATACTCTTTCCTTACCTTATCAGTGACTTAATCTACAACATACTGCTCTAGCTCTTGCTCTCAAAGACTTTGATTTGTTTTCTAGTTTTCCCAAAATCCGTAATTCACTTCCACAAAATTCTGAGCCTCAGACGGCATTCTCAGAGAGCTGTCCCTCAAACAAAGGAGTGTATTTGATACTTGTGAACTCCTTTTGGCCAGTCTACTATGATGATGTACTTTATATGTCCTCCTTATTTCGTCCGACGGGTTATGTTGCTTCAAAGGCAGCAGAATTCCTTAGATTTATCTAATTCGTAGTCCCCCTGCTAGCCCTACTTATTTTCGTAGTTTTTGAAGCACTCTCAGTCTGTTGTGTGTGATCATGAGACTCTTCATTTCACTAAACATGTCCTGTAAATCTTCTTCACTTTCGCTGAGAACAGGAACGTCATCAACGAATCCTATCACTGGCACCCTTCCACTCTGAATTTTAATCCAACTCCAGAAACTTTCTTTTATTTCTGTCGTTGCTTCTTTGTTATTGAGACTAAGTAGTTGATGAGAAACACTGCATTCCCTTCTTACAATCTCTTTAAAGCGAACACTTCGTTTTCGGTATACCGCACCTTATATTTTCTCCACTTTCTTTCGTACGTTTTATATTACACGCCTTCTCTATTGTTTTAATCAGATTATATTAACGAAAGGTTTTTCTAGGTCAACGTATCTTCATTATTCTTGTCTTGTTTCCAGTATAAGCAGAATGTCATTACTGCCTCTGTGGCGCCTAAAGCCCAACTGACTGGGTGGCTGATTCGGGGGAGAGGGCCAAACAGCGAGGTCATCAGTCCCTTCGGATTAGGGAAGGGTGGGGAAGGAAGTCGGCCGTGTCGCTTCGCAGGAACCATCCCAGCATTTACCTGAAGTGATTTAAGGATATCACGGAAAACTAAATCATGATGGCCGGACGCGTGTTTAAACCGTAGTCGTCTTCGGTGCGAGTCCAGCATGCTAACCGCTGCGCCACCTCGCTCGGTTAAAGCCAGACTGATTCTCATGTAACAGCTCCTTCCTTTCTTTCATTCTATGCCAGTTCGTTAAGTTCGTAAGCCTTCTAAAACACCTCGAACACCTTCTCCAATCTTACACCTTCCTTCCACTTCAATCACAGCCTCCAATTCGACTGACGTCGCTGAAAATCACTACTAGCTGCTGGGGGTGAATCGAACATACGCCACATTCCCTCCATCTGCATCACTGCTTAAAGTAATTGTATTCGCCTTCGTTTTCCATATTGTTAAATTATTTCTTGTATCTATTCACAGATAACTCGTAGCCTACTTCACCCATTTCTTCCCTTCTGCACGGATGATCGCCGACACTTACTCCGCCTCTTAGCTCGGAGAAAGTTAACAGTCTTTCGCTACACCTTAATACTTTATCACTGTAGACAATTGACAAGAGTGATCACCAGCCGATGGAGTGGATACAACGCACATTTGTGAGCTCGGTCTCCGACTCCAAACTTTGAGGACACAGTGTTCGTCATGTAAAATACAGCTGCTACAAATTAATCAGTGCAGGTATGCTGTACAGAGCTAAAATCATTTGACGTCGCATAACAGTCATTTGTGGGTCATTCGTTTGCATATTTTGAAAAATCTTTATTTTCCAGTTTTTGAAGAAAGTACTCTTACTTTTTAGGTAACAGAAGGATTCTCGAAAATCTAAATACTTAGTTTAAACCACTTTCACAGACTCGCAGTGTGATAGACTCGCAGTGTGATATCACAATTCATGCTCCACAACTGGTCATACTTAGCAGATGACATGCGTCGAAGAAACGTTCTGTGCCGATATCCTGACACGATAAAAAAGTGCTCCAGGGGTACAATTAGTAGTAATAAAGACATACTGGGTTCGAGTTTCGAACACAGATACTGACTAAATTCTAAATAAAAACTTTCCAAATTTGTGGCCGAGCATTTCTGGCTTAAGGGGTCATCCACATTCCACCAAGAGTCTCTCCAAAGCAGACAAGCGGTGACGCAGAAAGAGACCCACGTTAACCTCTTGTCATTAAGCTGGGAAAATTTCCCTAGTAGATGCAAGAATCAGCAACGATCGACAGCAAGAAGATGCAGAAGGCAGTGGAAACCACAGCAATAAAGACACTTACTTACGTACTAGATATATGGCTTCCATTTAAGAGAGCGTATCATCTGATAGAACGCATCCTCTGCCAAAAGACTCCGAACAGGAGCCTTATTTGGATCCTAGGGAACGGACCGTCAAGGGTAGGTGACTTTGTAAAAAGGTATTGAATAACGAACGAAAGGGTAATTTTCTACGATTAGGAGAGTGGATTGTAGGAAGTCTGATTTCGTAGGGAAGTTAGAAACTTTAACAAGGGAAATGTAGAGGGCAGGTAAAAACTTAGTGCAGGTCTGTGAAGTGAAACAGAAAGTAGGTGACCCTTTTAGTCAGACATTTCTACGCTAATATTGAAAGGTGGCTGTTAGTCAGCAGTTCCATTTCCCAATAGTATATTTTGCCTTTTTGTGTATTGTGATACCCATATTTGCTACAGTATATGATATCTTACTCTAACCAGTTTCAGTATATCGATACTAGCTCTTCAGCAACCACCTTACTACTCACTGTGACTAACTGTAGTCTTTGGCGAGTCGGGTTTGTTCTCAGTCAAGTGGTATTCGTTCGTGGTATGGGCGATGGTCTTACTTATTTGAAGATAGTTCTCCATCACTCGTGGACGTTTCTCGTGTGGAGTTCGTATGAGATAGACGAACATTACTATGTATTGTGTTTCTGATGTTGAGAAGGAAGCCATTTTTGTGTGCCCGAGGTTCGCGCCATTCAGCAGACATAAAAATGAGGAAAGATTGACTGAAAGCAGTTCAGTTTATTTTCTTGTGGTGAAGCTTACCTTTGCTTAGCGAGATTATCTTGAGAATACTTGGAAGTATTACTCCGCACGTACGTAGCCGATCACGTGATTCTGCACGGTACAATAGGGGCACAGACAGGGAAGGCAGTTACCTCTGAGGCAACGGGTTTTTTGTCATATGGGCATATTTCATGATAGTTCAGCCTGACTGTTAGAGCCACTCAAAGTGAAAACCAATTTTCCGTTTATCATTCCTACTATTCCCTGTAATAAACGTATAAATCGAACAAAGATAGGAAATTTTTGACTCACTGAGTTTCAAGCTACACAAAATCAAACTTTCTGGCAGCTTAAAACTGTGTGCCGGACCGAGACTCGAACTCGCGATCTGTGCCTTTCGCGGGCAAGTGCTCTACCAACTGAGCTACCCAAGCACGACTCACACCCCGTCCTCATAGCTTTAACTAAGCCAGTACCTCGTTTCCTACCTTCCAAATTTCACAGAAGCTCTCCTGAGAACCTTGCGAACCCGAGTTCAAGTCTCGGTCATACAGTTTTAATCTTCCAGGAAGTTTCATATCATCACACACTCCGCTGCAGAGTGAAAATCTCATTCTACACATAATCAAAATAATAATGTAAATAGGCAAATAAATGAAAACTTAGTCCAGCCCCCGTACGTTGCTTTTCTCGAAAAGTGAGACGAGGTTGAAAACTACAAGAAATCACCAGTATCCTCTCATTAACTCTAAATTTTTGAAGCTCTGCTGAAAAAACATGTTAGTATCGGGGACCCACCACAATTTGGGCATTACGAATAATCAATGATAAAGCGTTACAACTGAGCTTGGAGGACTGTACTTTGTGTTAGTTCTTCCGTTTTAGGGGACTACAAGCCGGTAATGGGGTATTACGTGGAAACAGGCGCTATATCGGCTACTTTTTATTGTATACTATGAATGACTTCCCACAAGACCTATGGACCTTGCCGTTGGTGTGGAGGCTTGCGTGCCTCAGTGATACAGATAGCCGTACCGTAGGTGCAACCACAACGGAGGGGTATATGTTGAGAGGCCAGACAAACGTGTGGTTCCTGAAGAGGGGCAGCAGCCTTTTCAGTAGTTGCAGGGGCAACAGTCTAGATGATTGACTGATCTGACCTTGTAATACTAACCAAAACGGCCTTGCTGTGCTGGTACTGTGAACGGCTGAAAGCAAGGGGAAACTACAGCCGCAATTTTTCCCGATGGAATGCAGCTTTACTGTATGGTTAAATGATGATGGCGTCCTCTTGGGTAAAATATTACGGAGGTAAAATAGCCCCCCATTCGGATATCCGGGCGGGAGCTACTCAGGAGGATGTCGTTATCAGGAGAAAGATAACTGGCGTTCTACGGATCGGAGCGTGGAATGTCAGATCCCTTAATGGAGCAGAAAGGTTAGAAAATTTAAAAAGGGAAATGGATAGATTAAAGTTAGATATAGTAGGAATTTGTGAAGTTCGCAGGCAGGAGGAACTAGACTTTTGGCCAGGCGAATACAGGGTTATAAATACAAAATCAAATAGGGGTAATGCAGGAGTAGGTTTAATAATGAATAAAAAAATAGGTGTACGGGTAACATACTACAAACAGCATAGTGAACGCATTATTGTGGCCAAGATAGACACGAAGCCCACGCCTACTACAGTAGTACGAGTTTATATGCCAACTAGCTCTGCAGATGATGATGAAGTTGAAGAACTTTTATAGTCCTGTCTTCCTCAGTTGCGTGTAATATTACGGTATATTAATAATTTTTACTTATGGACCGTCTGACAGCAACTGAATAAACCAAATTTCAGTGCCATACGCGTTTCGCCTTTATTTTCTGCAAGGCATCATCAGTAGCCTGGAATATGTACATACACTCCTGGAAATGGAAAAAAAACACAGTGTGTCAGACCCACCATACTTGCTCCGGATACTGCGAGAGGGCTGTACAAGCAATGATCACACGCACGGCACAGCGGACACACCAGGAACCGCGGTGTTGGCCGTCGAATGGCGCTAGCTGCGCAGCAGTTGTGCACCGCCGCCGTCAGTGTCAGCCAGTTTGCCGTGGCATACGGAGCTCCATCGCAGTCTTTAACACTGGTAGCATGCCGCGACAGCGTGGACGTGAACCGTATGTGCAGTTGACGGACTTTGAGCGAGGGCGTATAGTGGGCATGCGGGAGGCCGGGTGGACGTACCGCCGAATTGCTCAACACGTGGGGCGTGAGGTATCCACAGTCCATCGATGTTGTCGCCAGTGGTCGGCGGAAGGTGCACGTGCCCGTCGACCTGGGACCGGACCGCAACGACGCACGGATGCACGCCAAGACCGTAGGATCCTACGCAGTGCCGTAGGGGACCGCACCGCCACTTCCCAGCAAATTAGGGACACTGTTGCTCCTGGGGTATCGGCAGGGACCATTCGCAACCGTCTCCATGAAGCTGGGCTACGGTCCCGCACACCGTTAGGCCGTCTTCCGCTCACGCCCCAACATCGTGCAGCCCGCCTCCAGTGGTGTCGCGACAGGCGTGAATGGAGGGACGAATGGAGACGTGTCGTCTTCAGCGATGAGAGTCGCTTCTGCCTTGGTGCCAATGATGGTCGTATGCGTGTTTGGCGCCGTGCAGGTGAGCGCCACAATCAGGACTGCATACGACCGAGGCACACAGGGCCAACACCCGGCATCATGGTGTGGGGAGCGATCTCCTACACTGGCCGTACACCACTGGTGATCGTCGAGGGGACACTGAATAGTGCACGGTACATCCAAACCGTCATCGAACCCATCGTTCTACCATTCCTAGACCGGCAAGGGAACTTGCTGTTCCAACAGGACAATGCACGTCCGCATGTATCTCGTGCCACCCAACGTGCTCTAGAAGGTGTAAGTCAACTACCCTGGCCAGCAAGATCTCCGGATCTGTCCCCCATTGAGCATGTTTGGGACTGGATGAAGCTTCGTCTCACGCGGTCTGCACGTCCAGCACGAACGCTGGTCCAACTGAGGCGCCAGGTGGAAATGGCATGGCAAGCCGTTCCACAGGACTACATCCAGCATCTCTACGATCGTCTCCATGGGAGAATAGCAGCCTGCATTGCTGCGAAAGGTGGATATACACTGTACTAGTGCCGACATTGTGCATGCTCTGTTGCCTGTGTCTATGTGCCTGTGGTTCTGTCAGTGTGATCATGTGATGTATCTGACCGCAGGAATGTGTCAATAAAGTTTCCCCTTCCTGGGACAATGAATTCACGGTGTTCTTATTTCAATTTCCAGGAGTGTATGTTAGCTATTTTATTTACATTTTTGTCATTGTGCATATAGGTTATAAACAGTTCTCGTGGTTGGTATTTCCTATTAGATAGTAATGTTTTGAACTGTACTTACAGGTTGCGTGGACAATTTCCCACATATTACGCTCCTGTTGCATTTTTGGTGTTGTTCTTCTTCTTATGAACGCCAATTTGCGGTTTTTTCCCCATTCCACAACACTATGCACTGAACGCTTATTGTAAAGCAATGTTTTGGTTTCTGTTGCCGACTGTCAAATGTTTTTGCCAAAGATCGAATGTTATTGCCAAACTTATGAATGTAACTATTGAAGTATCTGTGGTCTGTCCGTGTATGCATTAGTGTGTGCGTTTGTGTATGTGTGTGTGTGTGTGTGTGTGTGTGTGTGTTCATTTTGGTGTGATATATATTTTTTGTGCTGTGTGTGTGTGTGTGTGTGTGTGTGTATTTTGGTGTTATATATATATATATATATATATATATATATATATATATATATATATATATATATTGCTCTGTGTGTGTGTGTCTCCAGCTGATGTGGGCAAGAGTTTTCTTTTTTTTTAATTTTTTGTTTTATGTTGTCATTTCCTTTACTAAGTGTAGTAGGGAGACTGTGCTGATGTGTGTTTGTTCATTTATCACATGTTTGTTTTCTGCTATGGCTTTCTGGATGTGGAAGTTTTCTTGCATTTGTATAAGATGTTTGTCACCGTTGCTTATTCTCATTATTGTCATTTCTTGTTCCATGTTTGTAGGATGATGGTTGTAGTGTTTTAAATGCTCTGCAAATGTGGAATGGTTTGTTTCATACTTCCAACATCTGCTATGTTCTTTGTATCTTGTTTGAAAATTCCTGTCAAAGATGTGATGCAGTATACATAGGCATGACATGCAGGAATTTTCAAACAAGATACAAAGAACATATCAAATGGTGGAAGGATGAAACAAACCATTCCTCAGATACTTCAACAGTTACACTCATAAGTTTGGCAATAACATTTGATCTTTGGCAAAAACATTTGACAGTCGGCAACAGAAACCAAAACATTGCTTTAAAACAAGCGTTCAGTGCATAGTGTTGTGGAATGGGGAAAAAAACCGCAAATTGGCGTTCATAAGAAGAAGAACAACACCAAAAATGCAACAGGAGCGTAATATGTAGGAAATTGTCCACGCAACCTGTAAGTACAGTTCAAAACATTACTACCTAATAGGAAATACCAACCACCAGAAATGTTTATAACCTATATGCACAATGACAAAAATGTAAATAAAATAGCTAACATATGTACATATTCCAGGCCACTGATGATGCCTTGCAGAAAATAAAGGCAAAACGCGTGTGACACTAAAATTGTGTTTTATTCAGTTGCTGTCAGACTGTCCATAAGTAAAAATTATTAATATACCGTAAAATTGAAGAACTGTATGATGAAATAAAAGAAATTATTCAGATAGTGAAGGGGGACGTAAGTTTAATAGTCATGGGTGACTGGAATTCGGTAGTAGGAAAAGTGAGAGAAGGAAATCTATTAGCTGAATGTGGATTGGGGCTAAGAAATGAAAGAGGATGCCGCCTGGTAGAATATTGCACAGAGCACAACTTAATCGTAGCTAACACTTGGTTCAAGAGCCATAAAAGAAGGTTGTATACATGCAAGAAGCATGGAGATACTGACAGGTTTCAGATAGATTATATAATGGTAAGACAGAGATTTAAATCCAGGTTTTAAATTGTAAGACATTTCCAGGGGCAGATGTGGACTCTGACCACAATCTATTGGTTATGAACTGTAGATTAAAACTGAAGAAACTGCAAAAATGTGGGAATTTAAGGAGATAGGACCTGGATAAACTGAAAGAACCAGACATTGTACAGAGTTTCAGGAAGAGCATAAGGGAACAATTGACAGGAACTGGGGAAAGAAATACAGTATAAGAAGAATGGGTAGCTTTGAGAGATGAAGTGGTGAAGGCAGCAGAGGATCAAGTAGGTAAAAAGAATAGGGCTAGTAGAAATCCTTGGTTAACTGAAGAAATATAGAATTTAATTGATGAAAGGAGAACGTATAAACATGCAGTAAATGAAGCAGGCAAAAAGGAATTCAAACGTCTCAAAAATGAGGTCGACAGGAAGTGCAAAATGGCTAAGCAGTGATGGCTAGAGGACAAATGTAAGGATGTAGAGGCTTATCTCACAAGGGGTAAGATACATAATGTCTACAGGAAGATTAAAAAGACCTTTGGAGATAAGAGAACCACTTTTATGAATATAAAGAGCTCAGATGGAAACCCAGTATTAAGCAAAGAAGGGAAAGCAGAAAGGTGGAAGGAGTATATAGAGGGTCTGTACAAGGGCTATGTACTTGAGGACAATATTATGGAAATTGAAGAGGATGTAGATGAAGATGAAATGGGAGATATGATACTGTGTGAAGAGTTTGACAGAGCACTGAAAGACCTGATTCGAAACAAGGCCCCGGGAGTAGACAACATTCCATTACAACTACTGACGGCCTTTGGGGAGCCAGTCTACCATCTAGTGAACAAGATGTATGAGACAGGCGAAATACCCTCACACTTCAAGAAGAATATAATAATTCCAATCCCAAAGATATCAGGTGCTGACAGATGTGAAAATTACCGATCGATCAGTTTAATAAGTCACGGATGCAAAATACTAACGCGAATTCTTTACAGACGAATGGAAAAACTGGTAGAAGCCAAGCTTGGGGAAGATAAGTTTGGATTCCATAGAAATATTTCAACACGTGAGACAATACTGACCCTACGACGTATCTTAGGAGCTAGATTAAGGAAAGGCAAACCTACATTTCTAGCATTTGTAGTCTTAGAGAAAGCTTTTGACAATGTTGACTGGAATACTTTCTTTCAAATTCTGAAGGTGGCAGAGGTAAAATACAGGGAGCGAAAGGCAATTTACAATTTGTACAGAAAGCAGATGGCAGTTATAAGAGTCGAAGGGCATGAACGGAAAACAGTGGTTGGGAAGGGGTGAGACAGGTTTGTAGCCTCTCTCCGATGTTATTCAATCTGTATATCGAGCAAGCAGTGAAGGAAACAAAACTAAAATTCGGAGTACGTATTAAAATCCGTGGAGAAGAAATAAAAACTTTGAGGTTCGCCGATGACATTGTAATTCTGTTAGAGACAGCAAAGGACCTGGAAGAGCAGTTGAACGGAATGGATAGTATCTTGAAAGGAGGATATAAGATGAACATCAACAAAAACAAAACGAGGATAAAGGAATGAAGTCAAATTAAATCGGGCGATGCTGAGGGATTTAGATTAGGAAATGAGACACTTAAAGTAGTAAAGGGGTTTTGCTATTTGGGGAGCAAAATAACTGATGGTGGTCCAAGTAATGAGGATATAAAATGTAGACTGGCAATGGCGAGGAAAGCGTTTCTGAAGAAGAGAAATTTGTTAACCTCGAGTATAGATTTAAGTGTCAGGAAGTTGTTTCTGAAAGTTATTGTGTGGAATGTAGCCTTGTATGGAAGTGAAACATGGACGATAAGTAGTTTGGACAAGAAGAGAATAGAAGCTTTCGAAATGTGGTGCTACAGAAGGTAAGTATTCTGTTTATATGTAAGTAGGCTGTTTAGGGTTTTTTATTGGTAACGCCACTTAGCACTCTGTATGAAAATCACTGGCTGTGCTGTGTGCATTCTGTGGCTGGTTTGCATTGTTGTTTGCTATTGTAGTGTTGGGCAGTTGGCTGTTAACAGCGCGTAGCGTTGCGCAGCTGGAGGTGAGCCGCTAGCAGTGGTGGATGCGGGGGAGAGAAATGGCGGAGTTTTGAGAGCGGATGATCTGGACGTGTGTCCATCAGAGACAGTAAATTTGTAAGACTGGATGCCATGAACATATATATTACTACTTTTGAACACTATTAAGGTAAATACATTGTTTGTTCTCTATCAAAATCTTTCATTTGCTACTATGCCTATCAGTAGTTAGTGCCTTCCGTAGTTTAAATCTTTTATTTAGCTGGCAGTAGTGGCGATTGCTGTATTGCAGTAGTTCGAGTAACGAAGATTTTTGTGAGGTAAGTGATTTGTGAAAGCTATAGGTTAATGTTAGTCACGGCCATTCTTTTGTAGGGGTTATTGAAAGTCAGATTGCGTTACGCTAAAAATATTGTGTGTCAGTTTAGTGTTGATGAGAATAAGTAAAGAGCGAAATGTCTGAGTACGTTCAGTTGTGCTCAGCTGTTTTAAAATCAGTTAATGTAAGAGGTTTATCAACACAGTAATTCATTAATTTTTCTAAGGGGAGGTTTCAAGAAGAATGCTGAAGATTAGATGGGTAGATCACACAAATAATGAGGAGGTATTGAATAGCATTGGGGAGAAGAGAAGTTTGTGGCACAACTTGACTAGAAGAAGGGATCGGTCTTTCTGAGGCATCAAGGGATCACCAATTTAGTATTGGAGGGCAGCGTGGAAGGTAAAAATCGTAGAGGGAGACTAAAGATGAATACACTAAATAGATTCAGAAGGGTGTAGGTTGCAGTAGGTACTGGGAGATGAAGATGCTTGCACAGGATAGAGTGGCATGGAGAACTGCATCAAACCAGTCTCAGGACTGAAGACCACAACAACAACAACAACAACTATGAATGAATCATAGTTACGTGTTTAATATATTACTGTCACCACAATTTCTTTCCCCTTTTATTAGTTCATAGAAATTGTTGAATCCTGCCTAGTTGTCAAAGATGTGGTTTCTACTAAACCTGCTTCTCGGATCGCTAGAAAACAATTCAAGCAAATCGTATTAACGAGATTTATTACGAAAAGTACATGACAATACTTAACTTTCTGTCGAATAGGTGTGTCTCAGGCAAAGGGCGACAAATAAAATAAACAGTGTTCTTCAGTACATACAGTCGTTGGTCTAGTGCCTTCATGCTGCTGTAGAGCTGGCCCGCGGCCAACCGGGCGCAGTGGTTTTCTCTTCACATAGAGGCCACTGCTGTCGCGTTGTCGTCCTGGAGAAGGGTCGGTCGGCGTGCAATTGGCTGACGTCTCCTTCACAGCCCTCTCTTCTCTGTCGTTCCCGACTGGCGTGCCGGAGCTTGATTTTACGCTGTAATAGAGATGGCAGACAAATTTTTAATCTTTTGAAACAAATGAAGCATTGTACTGCTTTGGTAAGTCACTATGTAAAATTATTTCCAGACTATTGTTCGTGCCATTCTGCAATACAACGGACATCCTATGACGACAGCGAGAAACTACCGTATAGACACAGTGGAGGCAAGTCTTGCACACTGCATGTACACGCGTACTTTAAGCTACGGCAGATGGCAAGAGGGATATAATTGTCTCAGCGATGCTGTGCCAATTCTTATGTCTTTTGAAGAACGAGCGTTGAGCAGTGCTCACCTCCGCCCATCATGCTTTTACAAATACGTCGTCGACACTTTTTTAATCTGGCCACATGGCAGTGACACGCTGCAGCAGTTCGTCGAACATTTGAACGGTGTTCGACAGTCAGTTTTAGCCCTGACGACGACCATGGAGGTAGCGGTCGGAAGCTTGGACTTTTATCCTGAATTGACGCGGCATGTACACCGAGAGAGAAAAAAATGGTTAAAATGGCTCTGAGCACTATGGGAGTTAATATCTGAGGTCATCAGTCCCCTAGAACTTAGAACTACTTAAACCTAACTAACCTAAGGACATCACACACACTCATGCCCGAGGCAGGATTCGAACCTGCGACCGTAGCGGTCGCGCGGTTCCAGACTGAAGCGCCTAGAACCGCTCGGCCACACCGGCCGGCTACAACGAGAGACTTTTATTCAAGAAATACGTCGCGAAAGACTCATAGCTGCTATCGGTAAATGCCTGTAAGCAGGTTGTTCTATCGCTGACTGCTTTGTTCAGTTTCGTGCTAACACAAACCCATGGCGTGTAAAATCAATATTTTGTTAAGGAGTCAGCATTACGTGTTCGTATGCTGTTACTTTGGTTTCCAAAGCGAATGTAGGCTGGATTACTCCTACGCGGTTGTAAAGTTTTTGTACGGCTTTTTGAGTAGATAGTTTTTCTTATTATTGATGCGAAACTCTCATTTGACAGAACCAATTTGTACTTGATCTACTTGACTTTGCCACGCTGGTGGGATGCCATCATTTAGCATTACGAAAGTACGACAGTCGCAGTTTCTCTGATGATCCTCAGGTACAGAATGGACACTAAGAATATTAAAAAACAGTAATCAGCAGAACCTCTCTGTCTGTCAATTAGGTTTCAGAGCTGAAAAAATTATAGATCGTCATATTCTTGGCTGGTGGCGTAGTAATGAGACATCAAGCTGTTTCCCTCACTCATCTAATGCTGTGTTAACTAAGAAAACGCTTAGGTTTGCAAGTGCTTACACCGATAACGAATTACTTCATTCAGAATGTATCTGTACAAAACCAGGGATAATGCACCACAGCACAACTAGATGCTAAAATCAGAAAATTAAAACGCGTTTGTAGTAAACTAGCGCATTCCTTAATCTTTTCATTTGCTCACTACGTACACAGATTAGACATCACACCTTCAGATCTCTGTGTACCGTTGAAATTATGAAAGTGGTGTTGTGTGAATATTTTTCTATTTGTTTTGGAGGCAGATCATGTTGCTAAATTTGCTCTCTTGTGCTTCAGAAATTTATATTTTACTTATCTTCAAAATATCAAGGCTTGTTTGTAGTCAATGCATTCATTATTACTAGCAGCAGAAAACTGTATAAATGAAGAGAAATTTATTATGAATAGGAAGAGATGTCGGAGATTAAGATATTTTGGACGATTCAGTGATGGAATTATTCTCATCAGAATCGACAGCAAACCAATTCCAGCAACAATAAGTCAACTATACATACATTACGGGCAGAATATGAAAGAGATTGTATACTAAGGCTTGTACTGAGAACCTCCATATTTGCGGTGGGGAGGGGGGGGGGAGGCTGTTGTACGGGAAAAAATTGAAAACGGTGTTTCAGAAGAATATGGACTAAGTAGTACGAATGAGAGACGAGATAGATAAATAGAGCTCTGTAGTAAACTTCAGGTGTTCAGTTGTTAACAGCCACTACACTGTTCACATGTCACAAGATAAAGACTTATGGTTGGAAAAAGTCAGGACACGTGGGACGATTCCAACGGTTTATATCACTCAGAGCACCAAATAATTGATGACCTTAGCTTACAATGGACATTGATTTTAAGTCAATGGAGAAAGTTGAAGAATTGTGCCGGACACGATTAGAACCTGGGTCTCCCGCTTGCTAGGCAATGGGGCTTGCCGGGCACAGTGGTCATTGTGGCCGCACGGACTACCCTAGCTCGCCTTCCGTCAGACCCAAATTCTCAACCTTTCCGTACACTACCGATGTAGTGCTCTTTTCCCATTATTGTCACTACTCGCAGCATTTCGCCAATCCTCTTGAGAGTTCAAGCTTAGTGTCCGAAAGAGCAGACACCAGATATATGGTTATACCACTGACAGACAGAGATTTCTGAATGAGATATTGGAATGCAGGGTGTACCCACGAGCAGACGTAGACTCAGGCATTTGCTTAATAATAATGAAGCTTACTGATGTTGCTTATGCTCAATGTTGCTTATGCTTAATAATAATGAAGCTTAAGAGAATTACGAGAAAGATCAAGCTGCAACAAAGTGGAATATGGAAGTACTACGAATGGTGATGTACATATGAATTTCGGTAAGGTTTTTCATATTGCGGTAGTGTGTGCCACAGTTCTTGTCTAAAAAGTAAAATTACAGAAGTTCCAGAGACATACGTAGGTAAGAGAAACCACGGGTAATTTAGATAATACTTCAACTGACTGACGAAAGATGGAAGTACAAAAATACGAAAAATACCAAAATATAAGTGACTTAGGAATCAAATACAGAGGAAGTGTAGAAAGGCTAAGGCGAAACTGCTACAGAAACATGTGAAGAAATCGTAAAAGAAATGGCTGTCACAATAGATTTACAATACAGAAATGAAATACAGCCTTCGGTGCAATTAAAAGTAACGTGTCAACATTGAGGGTACAGGTGGAATTCCGCTGCTAAACGGAGAGGATACAGCAGATATGTGGAAATAATATATCGAACGGTTTTATGAATGGCAGGAACTGTCTGTTGACGTAGTACAACAATAAATGGAAGGCGATTTCTAAGACGAAGGGGAATCCAGTATTGCATCAGAGTTAGACGGTGCTTTGGAAGACTTGCAGTCATTCTAAGGCATAAACGTACGACGGAAATTTTTAAAATCCATTGGAAAAATAGCAAGTAAATGACTAATCAAGTTGGTACGTAATGTCTATGAGATTAGAGACGTACCATCAGACCTTTGTAAACAGTATTTACCTCAAAGCTCCAAAGATAGTAACGGCACATCACTGCGTGAACTATCCCTAATCAGCTTAACAGCTCATGCACTGAAGTTGCTAAAAAATATAAAATAGAAAATAAAATCGAGGATTTATTAAGTTCGGCTTCAAAAAATGTAAAGACACCAGAGGGGCATATTGACATTTTACTTGATAGCGAAACAAAGACAAAAATTGAGACATACTCTTGTGATTTGTCAACCGAAGAAAGGTTTTTGACGATGTAAAATGATGAAAGACATTGAAGATTCTTAGAAAAATAAGTGTAAGTGGTAGAAAAGCGAGAATTTTACAATATGTACAAGTACTGATAGGGATAGTTTAGAATAGGAGTTCAAAACGAAGTGCTCAGTTTGAAAAGAGTTTCAGAACCCACGTGTTTGGTCCAGAACAGGCAGTGCATACCCACCGGCATCTGCTGGTTCCGTAAGGGAATTGTTACCTCCGAGTGCACAGAAGCCACGCATGGTCTGTGGCATTTACAGATATCTAAGTAATTCTTGATATTATACATTTTAGAGGCGTGATAGTGCAGCGTGTACGCGACATGAAGTGGACACAGGAGAGAAAGTGTGATAGCCTGCAAGCAACCAGTTCCCTCCTCCTCCAGATATTACGTCTTTACGTAGTACTGAGATAAAATCCAACGCAAGTGCCAATATTCTTCGAAAGAGGAACGCTTGTGCGAATATATACCGTGATCCAGATATTCAGCCTTTTGTTGTCACTTTGGCACACAGCTACAATCTGGTATTATGTTTATCTGCAGTGTTCCCTATAACGCAGAAAAATTCAGTGCATCGAAAAAAATTTTTACAAGAGGTAATGTCTCTTAACCACAAAATAAGACCATAGCTTTAAAATGCTTAGTTACTACCGACATCAAAGTTTTCCAATCAGATAAGGATTACAATAAAGTATTATTTCCAGTTGAAAGGTGCTTGTTTACTCAGCTGTTTCGTTTCCTCCCGTTATAGCTTGTTTTCTGTGGCTCTCGGTATTTTTATGTGCACTGGCCAGAAGAAGGAACAAAATTATAGAACATCTGTTACGACATCAGGGGATGACTTCTGTAGTACTAGAGGGAGCTACAGAGGGCAAAAACTGTAGAAGAAGACAGAGATTGAAATACATCCAGCATATAGTTGAAGACGTAGGTTTCAAATGCTTCTCTGAGATGAAGACGTTGACAGAGGAGAGGAGTGTGTGGCGGACCGCATCAAACCAGTTAGAAGTCTGATGACTTAAAGAAGAAATAGTCTCTATGAGTCTGCTCCAACCAGTTTCGATAAACCTATACAAGAACTGAAACAACTTCTTTGCTTGGCCACTGTGAAAATTTTAAGTCTTTGAAGAGTCTGTTTTGCTTCCGCTGAAGAGGATCTATTGATTTGAACGAAATACTCCAATACTTTACTATTATAGTTTCTGTTCTTACTCTGTAGGGTGAAGTTAGCGACGTCATGTGCTGTGTTCTGATCTTGAGATGAAGGCGGCGATTGTCTGTCGGAGATGCATGCTATTATTCACACATTATGCGTTAGATGAGTATGTGCCAAGCAAGATCGTAAGAGATGGAAAAGAGCCACCGTGGTTCAACAACCGAGTTAGAAAACTGCTGCGGAAGCAAAGGGAACTTCACAGCAAACATAAACATAGCCAAAGCCTTGCAGACAAACAAAAATTACGCGAAGCGAAATGTAGTGTGAAGAGAGCTATGCGAGAGGCGTTCAATGAATTCGAAAGTAAAGTTCTATGTACTGACTTGGCAGAAAATCGTAAGAAATTTTGGTCTTATGTCAAAGCGGTAGGTGGATCAAAACAAAATGTCCAGACACTCTGTGACCAAAATGGTACTGAAACAGAGGATGACAGACTAAAGGCCGAGATACTAAATGTCTTTTTCCAAAGTTGTTTCACAGAGGAAGATTGCACTGTAGTTCCTTCTCTAGATTGTCGCACAGATGACAAAATGGTAGATATCGAGATAGACGAGAGAGGGATAGAGAAGCAATTAAAATCGCTCAAAAGAGGAAAGGCCTCTGGACCTGATGGGATGCCAGTTCAATTTTACACAGAGTACGCGAAGGAACTTGCCCCCCTTCTTGCAGCGCTGTACCGTAGGTCTCTAGAAGAGCGTAGCGTTCCAAAGGATTGGAAAAGGGCACAGGTCATCCACGTTTTCAAGAAGGGACGTCGAACAGATGTGCAGAACTATAGACCTATATCTCTAACGTCGATCAGTTGTAGAATTTTGGAACACGTATTGTGTTCGAGTATAATGACTTTTCTGGAGACTAGAAATCTACTCTGTAGGAATCAGCATGGGTTTCGAAAAAGACGGTCATGTGAAACCCAGCTCGCGCTATTCGTCCACGAGACTCAGAGGGCCATAGACACGGGTTCACAGGTAGATGCCGTGTTTCTTGACTTCCGCAAGGCGTTCGATACAGTTCCCCACAGTCGTTTATTGAACAAAGTAAGAGCATATGGACTATCAGACCAATTGTGTGATTGGATTGAGGAGTTCCTAGATAACAGGACGCAGCATGTTATTCTCAATGGAGAGAAGTCTTCCGAAGTAAGAGTAATTTCAGGTGTGCCGCAGGGGAGTGTCATAGGACCGTTGCTGTTCACAATATACATAAATGACCTGGTGGATGACATCGGAAGTTCACTGAGGCTTTTTGCAGATGATGCTGTGGTGTATCGAGAGGTTGTAACAATGGAAAATTGTACTGAAATGCAGGAGGATCTGCAGCGAATTGACGCATGGTGCAGGGAATGGCAACTGAATCTCAATGTAGACAAGTGTAATGTGCTGCGGATACACAGAAAGATAGATCCTTTATCATTTAGCTACAAAATAGCAGGTCAGCAACTGGAAGCAGTTAATACCATAAATTATCTGGGAGTACGCATTAGGAGTGATTTAAAATGGAATGATCATATAATGTTGATTGTCGGTAAAGCAGATGCCAGACTGAGATTCATTGGAAGAATCCTAAGGAAATGCAATCCCAAAACAAAGGAAGTAGGTTACAGTGCGCTTGTTCGCCCACTGCTTGAATACTGCTCAGCAGTGTGGGATCCGTACCAGATAGGGTTGATACAAGACATAGAGAAGATCCAACGGAGAGCAGCGCGCTTCGTTACAGGATCATTTAGTAATCGCGAAAGCGTTACGGAGATGATAGATAAACTCCAGTGGAAGACTCTGCAGGAGAGACGCTCAGTAGCTCGGTACGGGCTTTTGTCAAAGTTTCGAGAACATACCTTCACCGAAGAGTCAAGCAGTATATTGCTCCCTCCTACGTATATCTCGCGAAGAGACCATGAGGATAAAATCAGAGAGATTAGAGCCCACACAGAGGCATACCGACAATCCTTCTTTCCACGAACAATACGAGACTGGAATAGAAGGGAGAACCGATAGAGGTACTGAAGGTATCCTCCGCCACACACCGTCAGGTGGCTTGCGGAGTATGGATGTAGATGTAGATGTAGACATTACAATGCATGAGTAATCGGGTCAGATCATTAGAATTTCTTTTCTGTGGTGAAATATAATAGTCATGGCAGGCCTACTGTGGCAGTCTTTAGTCACTAACTTTTAAAACTGCGCCTGTTGTGTGACTAACCTCTGTTTAACTTATGGGTCAGATTGTTCTCTGGACATTACAATCACACATTCTTTGTATGTTGCAGTTACCAGGGCTCGAATATTATTACTAATGGGAGTGCTTTTAAACACACGTGCACACAGTTTTACACACACACACACACACACACACACACACACACACACACACCAAACATACGCACGCACACACATTTTACAGTAAACTGCAACGCTCTGAAATAGTTTTTGGAATTACTTCATGCTACATCCGAAGCTCAAAATCGCCGAAGAAATAGAAAAGAAATAGAAGGAAAGCAAAAAAAATGTGAAAAAGTTAAACATATTTCTGCTTGAGATATTACGAAGTATCCCGGAAGTTTAAAGGTATGTCTGCGAAGTAAAACGGAATAATCTAAAGTAGCCACAAGAAAAAGAAACAAAAAAATTCTAAAGACGTTCCTCATGTATTTCCTAAGGTTACGCAAAAATGCAAATAAAGTGGCTAGGAACAACGGGTAAGAAAGGAAGAAAAAGAGAAATGTTCGGCCAGTGCCGTAGGCGGCTACCGAAGAGAAGGCTGAAAGGTTCATGAGAAATAAATGAAGCGCTGAGGGAGGTCTGCGGCACAGAGCACGTCAGGGCGCGCCCCTCGCGAAGTCAAACAACCTGTAGCATAATTGGAATCTGTAGCTCGTCCGCTGGACCAGAAGGACTGCATTTCCCTTCTTTTTTTTCTCTCCTTAACGAGAATTGAACCTCTCGTGGGCGTGGTCAGCTGAGGAAAGGGAACACGACGAGGGCGCCTACGCTACACGTTCACGGAGGGAACCGAATTGCATCTCCTCACTCTGAAACCAGAGCTAAATTTCAGTCAGGGAGAGAACTGAACAAAATTTGATAACGTTTCCTTACACGGATTTTGACGAACCTTATACAGTGAAACCTCTATATAACGTTCCTCCATATAATTTTTCCCTCTTTGTTACGTCCGTTTTTTTCGGTCCCGACTAAAAGACCACATAAGCAATGTTTCCCCTTTACCGCGTTTCTTCTATATTAACAATTTCCTCCATGTAACGCTCATATTTTTGAACCCTGGTCAATTATTTACCTCTTTATAACGTTTAAATGACTGGATGTAGACACATCGTTTTCCGTTCTGTGGATTCACAGTTTGCACTCGGAAAGCCCAGGAGTACAAAGTATTGAGGAGCTTACTGCAGAGAGAAGCTTGGACAATAATAGTGGTAGTGAAAGCGATAGTGACAAGTAAGATGATCCTGTGCTCTCATATACTAAGGCAGCTGAAGCCTTTGAAACATTCAGGAGATATTTGATGGCCCATAGACTTGATGACAGAACAGTAGGTGAACTTGCTCATTTGCAGCGAGAAATGATTGCCATAGAGTCTAGGAGAAATAGGAAACAAACATGCTTGCTTGAATATTTTTAAAAAACTATAGGTGTGTGATTTTCAGATTGCGTAGGTTCCTAGAGTTTTGTGCAAAATTAAGTTCCGTTTCATAATTTAATTACTAAAGTAATTTTCGTAACTAATTCTTTTTTAATCTGTACCATTTACTGTGTCTTTATATGTAATATATTCAGTATATCATAAACAAAATTTGGCTCATATTCTATAATTGGGTCAACTGAAGAACGGGATACCACCTGTCAACTTTGGAAAATGATCTTAAGAATCTGTTATAACTTTTTACAGTAGAAACTGATCCATTTGCCTTCACCCATCCACCTACAGGGCCCCATGTTTTCATTACAAAAAACTAATCATTTGATACATTGATCATTTGCAGTGAATATCATATTACAGTGTTGTGAAAATTTAAAATGTCGTCTATCGCACCATTTGTCTAAGCTGATTAGTGGTATCCCGATCTTCGGTAATGCTGTATAATTATTATTTGGATGCCTTCCTCTTTAGAGTCTTTTCGTCTATACAGTATTCAGAATTTGTGGTCACTTGAAAAACGTTATATAGATGTTTCACTGTATAGTATCTGGCGTGCCCGCTACCTCTCTTGCGTGATATTTACCAATGTATAAATACACGCTCATATGAACTCTCTCTCTCTCTCTCCCTCTCTCTCTCTCTCTCTCTCTCTCTCTCTCTCTCTCTCTCTCTCTCACACACACACACACACACACACACAGGCAGGCAGGCAGAAAGTCATTCCCGAATGCATGGACAGACGAACAGACTTGTATAGGCCTAGAGCTGCGCAATCATAATTGGTCTAGTTGAAACCTGATGTAGGATTGCTGTAGAGAATTACAAAGAATGAAATTACTGATCTGTACAGTTCACATACTTCATACATTCTGCGTCTGACTAATTAAACCAGGCAGAAGCCAGAAAACTTCAGACCTGTTCCGTTTGTTTCTGGTCACTAGAATACTTGATGGCCAAACAATAATGTAGTAAGTAGTGTAGCTATATTAGTTCCAGTCTAATTTGATCTTCAGCCATCAGCCAAAGTTCATCACACGTCTTATCATGTGCCCCCACAAAAGGGGTCACAAGCCATTACTTCTTGTCTAAAATGTCATCTTCCGCGTGAGGCAACAAGCTAAAATGTTCATGCCATGAACTTATAGGTTAAGGTTAAACAGAACATGTTAATATCCGTATTTCGATCTCTGTACCATACAGTAACGTACAATAGACACTCAAATATTTACACATGCAAATTATTCTATTATGCTGGCCAATGACTGAATGTTATTTCCACATCACAGATATCTGCAGAATTACTTCAACAACACAAAAAATGTAATATTTACATAAATTTTCACAATGTAATTCTCACACACATACGTATAAACATAAACTTATCCATCAAAATTGACTCCTAAAAGTTGACTATGGACTCTAAAACTAAAGTAAAAAGAGAGGATCTCACTCTGAGGTTTCTGTTCTTTCCGTGCACTACACCCCCTGGTGCACCAAGTTTCCTCCACCAAACATCATTAGGTGGCTTGTCAAGTATACATGTAGCTACAGTATTGTGTTTAAGTTTATAATGCTCACTGCTTCATTTCCTACCTGAGAGAAAAGAGACCAGATTGGTGGAAGCAGTTGTAAATAGGCTGTTTAGGTTTTTTTATTGGTAACACCACGTAGCGCTCTGTATGAAAATCACTGGCCGTGCTGTGTGCAGTCTGTGGTTGGTTTGCATTGTTGTTTGCTATTGTAGTGTTGGGCAGTTGGCTGTTAACAGCGCGTAGCGTTGCGCAGTTGGAGGTGAGCCGCCAGCAGTGGTGGATGTGGGGAAGTGATATGGCGGATTTTTGAGAGCGGATGATCAGGACGTGTGTCCATCAGAAACAGTACATTTGTATGAATGGATGTCATGAACTGCTATACATATTATGACTTTTGAACACTATTAAGGTAAATACATTGTTTGTTCTCTATCAAAATCTTTCATTTGCTTACTATGCCTACCAGTAGTTAGTGCCTTCCGTAGTTTAAATCTTTTATTTAGCTGGCAGTAGTGGCGCTCGCTGTATTGCAGTAGTTCGAGTAACGAAGAATTTTGGTGAGGTAAATGATTTGTGAAAGGTATAGGTTAATGTTAGTCAGGGACATTCTTATGTAGGGAGATTTGAAAGTCAGATTGCGTTGCGCTAAAAATATTGTGTGTCAGTTTTAGTGCTGATCAGAATAGGTAAAGAGCGAAACGTCTGAGTACGTTCAGTTTTGATCAGCTGTTTGAAAGTCAAATAATATAAGAGATTTATCAGCACAGTAATTCAATAATTTTTCTAAGGGGACGATTCACATGTCGACCCTTAGCCGAGGATACCTCACTTGAATATTCTGATTTTTTCTTGTACATTGTGTAATTAGTGTAGCTATTGTTTATTGCTAGTGCGTAATCATGGAGAAAATTTCCTTTGTAGTTGTAGTTTTCCATTGTTGTACAGTAAAACAGTTGTGGCATACATGTAGATTTGCACCAAGTATTTCGCAGCTGCGTTTGCAATTAACTAGATATTATATTCAGTGCTATGTTAATGTGTTTTCTTATTTTGCTCTTCAAATTGTGCTTTTCTGTGTTATTGTGTGAAATATTGTGACAATAATGGCGTGTGAAAAACGTAACACTAGGCTTCAAAGTAAACTGAGAAATAATAGTGAGAACGAGCGTAGCTTATCAGCACCACTGTGTAATAAATTAACAGACATTCAAAGTGGTAATTTGGTAATTGTGCATAGGGAAATGGAGCGGGCGGAAAATAATGTCGTAGACAGTGAAACATTTAGTGGCAGGGAAGCATTATCGATCGATCGGTCGGCAACAGCTCGCCTCAGGAATCCGAAATGACAAGACACAATCTTGGAAATACTTTAGATTCAGGTTTTGGGTGCTCACCGTTTTCTCAAATAAGTCAAGACACATTTTCTGCTTGTCAAAATGTGAATGCTGCCGGTGCAAATTCACTGCCGAGAAGCACTGAGGAACATGTTTGAGACATCAGTGCATTGTTATTACAATTAATACAACAAATGGGACAAACACAGCAAAAGCTTCAAAATTTAGACACAGTGGAACAAAATCTTCGAAAGTTAGACACAATGGAACAAAATCTTCAAACGTTAGACACAATGGAACAAAATCTTCAAAAGTTAGACGCAATGAAACAAAATCTTCAAAAGTTAGACACAATAGAACAAAATCTTGAAAGGTTAGACACCACGCTTGAACAAACATGTGAAGATTTAACTACTGAGTTACATTAAATAGAATCGAAATGTCAAAAAGTCTGTAATGACGTAAAAACACAAATTTGTGAGCATTTCCAACCTATTTTTTCGCGGCATGAAAATACATTACAGAATCACGAAGCAGCCATAAAAGAACTGCAAACTATTGTTCATGAAAATCATGAGACCTTGCAAGCTAAGACTGACTCAGTTGCATCTACCGATTCGGTTACGCAACTTGCAAAAACTCAGGAAAACTTAAAGGACACAGTAGATACGATTTCAACACAAATGGACACTCTGAAACTTGGTTCAGAAAAGCACACTCAGGAAATAAGTTCACTATCGGATAAAGTAGCCGAACTTTCGGATCAGTTCACTAACTTATCTACAAAGGTAGATGATGATCTGAATGATACAAGACCCGTAGCCTTCACTGACTCAGAAGAGTATGGACAAATTAGAAAATTCAAACAAAATCAAAATCAAATCAATACACAGCGCAAAAGAGAAATCCGGGTAGTACGAGATCAGTTGACACAGGTAATACAAGAATTACATATTTCAGAGGACACTCGCGCTTCAATACGGGAAGATGGACATAGAAATACGGAACAGCCACAAAATAATAACTCAGGGCACTTCGAAAATTATGAAAGAAATTGGCAAGGTACACCGAATTTTGAGATGGGACCGCCGAAACGACGTAACAATGACCGACATGCGACTCGCCGACAAGATGATTTTGACTATAAGCTGTTTATTACTACATGTAAATTCAAAACACTTAAGAATTCCGGCAACGACATTCATCCACAACCGTGGCTTCATCAATTCTCTCATTGTTTTCCTCCCAACTCGTCATTAGAGCACATATTAGAATTTATGTATGGCTATTTAGAGACTGAACCAGCTGTAAGAATGCGATCGGTCATTCACGATTGCCACAGGGAAGGAGAATTTTACCATGCCTTCCTAACAGCATATTGGTCTCAAGCCACACAAGACCGAGTAAAACAAAGCATCATAGTGATGAAACATTTCGAACAATCTGAATTTTCCAGTCTTGTGAAATATTTTGAAGACATATTGCACAAGAATCAGTATCTTTCAAACCCATGCAGCGCCTCAGAACTCATCCGCATTTGCTTAGTCAAATTGCCTGAACATTTACGACATATTATTTTGGCAGGCCGTTGCAAAGACGAAATTGAAGCTTTTTGAGGGACTGTTACAAGAATTGGAAATTAACACTGACAATCGCGGATCGTGGAAACAGGAGCACAACAATTACAGGTCACATCCGTCACAATTCCGTGATGACAGAAATAATAACTGGACACGACAAGGCTATTCTTACGACGTAAATCGTGACCAAAACAGACACCACCCATATGACAACCGTTGGCACAGTAGTAAGTATTACAGGGAAAGAGCACCTCTCCGCGGTAATGACTATCACAGAGACAATCAGAGGAACAGACAATATGGGATCAAAAATAATTATAATCAAGGGAAACAGAATAACTTCAGACGCAACGGTCCAGTGCGCAGTTACGATTCAGGGAGAAATTCTCCACCATGTGACCGACAAGAAAGAAACTATGGAATCTACCGACATGACGACAGACGATATAATCGCAACAACAGACCTGAATTGCATCAGAACTGGCGGGATTCAAACAGGGCAGGGCCCTCTCGGCAAGGTGAATTTGTAGATGTTAGGTCTCCTAATCCCAATAACGATGCATGCCAACAAAGAGATAGCAGACAGTCAAGAACCAAGAGAACTTATTTAAACAGAAATTACGAATGCATGTTATAGTGAACAGACGACACAGTGTTGGTATTTGTGCATTCTAGTGTAACACCACAGCTCTTATGCTGTATGGATTTATTTTGCTTTTGCTTTATTTAATGTTACATTGTTGATCTTCTGTAAGTGTGATTGAATCGATAACATAAAGTTGTGTACTCTTTTCTTTGTCAAACCTTTGATGTCGTGATTTGATTCTATGCAAAGTAGTGTATCTGTAATTTAAAGTTCTTTGTCCCATTTGGAGGGAACAGAACTTATTGTATGTAATTGTAATTTTGTGTGAATAAGTTTTTGTAGAAGTGTCAATATGTGAAAATGTTCTGTTTTATTTAATGTATTTGTTTGCTGTTATGTAAATTGCTGATCCTCACTTAGGGTTCTTAGTTAGTTTGTATGTAAATGGTGTAGTGGTTCCCCTCTGGAACGGAAATGTGTAGCGCGCGCAAATTGTGGTTGGCATAGGTGGAAAAGTTGGAACTGATAGTCAGTCGGAGACGAGCCACGAGTCCGTGCACTGCTAGTATAAAGGTGCATATTGTGATGATTCAGAGAGAGGCTTTTCCTGCTTCTTTCCAAGGCCTCGGATGGATGGACAAATAGCTGGAACTATTCTGGAATTTGTATGAATCATCGCCACGAAGAAATGACAGAGTCCAGCAATTCTGTCTGCGAATCCACCTACCAACATGCAGTTGCCACCACGTTGCGCAATCACTGTAACGTAATACTTTATTGATGTACAGTGAAGGATCAGCCTAATGGTTGTGTTAGTGTGCTGAAATATAAGGTAATTCATATCGGAATTTATGTTCCTACCTTGATTTTACTCCTCATCATAACACCTCTCAGGGTCCTCTCCTTTTGAAGTAAAGTGATTACCGAGTGTCCTTACTGAAAGTACATTGAAACCCAGTTTTCTAATTGATGCCCCTTTGAACATAGTAAAGAGAAAGTTATGGTTAATGATGCTTGCTGAAATAATTTTCCTAGTAAAACTGCTTATTAAAGTGTTATTGCCAACTGCAAATTAAAATTTCTCAATACAGTGGTTTATAGAGTTTTGCTTAGTAAATAATCACACTACTGCCTATTGTTAATATCAGAAAGTGGGTCAGTATCTTACATTAATGTTAATTTTATGTTTTACGGTAGTAACAGTAGAAAACTGCATAGTAGGAAATTATATGGTCATGATTACTAAGTGTTTATCTCTCTTGTGTGCATATTATCAGTATAAAGACCATTCAGTTTGTGTAAACCCTGAAAGTGATAGTGTTTTTCTGTACGTGTTATAATTTTGCAAATAGTTTTTTTTTGTTTTTGTGCTGCTCCAGTTGTTAGCTTCAATCTTAAAACATATGTGTGTCAGAGTTCATTGCACTCGAGAGTTGCTAAATCTAGGTTGTGTTTGTTGTGTTGTCCATTATAGTTACTTATACCTACTTTCATAAACGAGAATGTTAATCTTTCTCTTGCCTAATTAGGCTGGCGACCGTTTCTCTTATTCTAGGAATAATATAGCTAGGCAAAATTTTGTTTGTCACTATTCCAATATTTACGTAATTCTTACTTTCATTTCCGATAAGCCACCTCCGTTAGGAACAACACGGTCAATTGAACAAAATTCCTCTCAGAGGGTAACACTGTTCTGTTGCTTTGTGCCATAGTTGCTTTTACAAAATTGTTTTATGTCACAATTTGCTTCTAGCATTGAGGTTATGGTACAGTAGCAACCAGGTAGGAGTGTCATACTTGCTTGTTAGTTGCACGATTACGTAACGACCATAAGGCTCACATACATAGAACATACGCCGGCACTGCTAACGAGATTTTCATGCAACATTTTGGTTTACTTCAAAAGACATTCTTTATTTGAAGTACTTTCTGTGGGATTATAGATGACTTAGCACTTGGTTTCTTTGACAGCTACACGATTATATCATGATGCTACTAATGTGTGGCACAATTTACATTGTTGCTTTTGCGGTGTATCTGTTTTATATCTGCACAGTTTTTATGTATTACTATGGAAAGTAAAACATGTTTTAGTAGTAACTTCTGTGGTATAGCTACAATGAGACAGCCTTTTCGTAGCACAATAATACATTACGGTACAGTACTTTCTTCTTTACAGCAATAAGCTTAATAACTACGATATCTATACGCAAAGCATTTCACTTTTGTTGATGATGAGGTGAGTACATCAACTTCAACAGAACTCTGCTTATGGATGACGATAACTACGACACTTCCACAGAATTATCTTACAGCAAGACGCACATTTAGCGCTATGGGACACTCATTTGAGTGATTAATTTTGTACTTAAAACATTTATTTTGAAAGATTTTTTGAATTACAAAGAAAGTTTTCTGTGATACATATCATTCCATTGCTTTAATCTCTAACACCTGAGGGTATAATTACATTAACCCTCAGGGGGTACACGCCTACATTGTGTACTATGTGTCTAGCAAGCACAAGGAGCCCTAACTGATACGGTATTTGCTTATACAACTTTACACATCGGTACCATCTTTCTCTAACACATAAATTACACAGCTATCTGACCATTTTACTGAGAGACAAAAATTTTTTTTACTATGTCAGTGACACTTGTTTACACAATTACACAGCTGGATAACTTCACACTTATGAAATTGTATTTTGTCTATACTTCGTAAACTGTTCACATTTTTTTCGGAACCATTGTGATACTACGAGAGCTTTGAATGATGTAATTGGTATGGGATCATGATTTTTAAAGTACGTTTGAGGTAGATGACACTATTGAAATGAGCAGAGAATTTTTTTTAGCTTTTGAAATTATTGGAGGAGCTGTGTCGATTTTGAGATTTGGCTGAGATTTTATGATGTTATTATAACGATGACGATGTGATTATGCTGTTGAGGTATGTTTATGATCAATAAGCTGATGCTATATAAGGAATTTGATTATGCTATGTATTTATTATGATGAAATATTGAAGAAGTGTCGACGAATATGTATATGTGTAATAAGGTAAGGAATAATGAGTAGTGGTTACGGACGCTGATTTGTGAAAAAGTATGTTGGAAACCAAGAATTGTACTTTAAGAGTTACGAAATGTGTGTAAATTAGTGAATGTATCATAATGTCGGTTAAAATATTTGGACACTGTTATATTTATAGCATTTTGTTTCTACACATTTGCAACGCAAATTCTGGACCTGTGAAATTTTTATATGAGACTGTCACTGTAGTGCAAATTGGTGTCGTAAATATTTTGGTAAGAAAGCTAAGCGACCTTGACGTAATGCGCTGTAGGCGCCAAGCTATGCGACAGTCACTTGGAAAAAAAAAGCCATGCCTTTCAGAGGCACAACAAGAAAAGGAGAGGCCATTAACCTCGCTATTGACATTCCTTTCTGGAAAGCATTGCAAATATGACACACTCATTACTTGTAAAGATACTTACATCGGCACACCTGATTATGACAAGCGTCTTTCTACGAGAGTTGAGAGAATTTCTACTAACTTATGAAATACCACATGACTGTTGACTGATATTATTATGCTTTACTTTGTATGTAGCTGCTTATTTCATTCGATATGTGGTTTCCAGCAGTGTTGCAGCATAGGTTTTATAAAATAAAATTAAATGCATTTGCTAATGTGAACACATCCTGTAAACAGATCTATTAAATAATAATTTCATGATCCACATTCTTCGAAAAAGGAGCACTTGGAAAGGAAAGAACAATAAGAGGGGACTAATAACAGTAACTGCATACATAATTTTCTTTTCAAGTACTATTTTTAATTTTAATCAGCACAGTAATTAAATAATTATTCTAAGGGGACGTTTCACAGTTCTCTGGTCTGCATCATGTTGAGCACACTCAAAAATGCATTCTTTCTCTCTGTCTAATTTGTCAGTTCTGTTCTTTGTGGATCTCATCATTTAATGATAAACGGATGTTTTCTTCCTGTGTATCAGTAAACTGACACATTCCAGGTTCGAGACAGAAATACACAGGACCATGGGTAGGCAATGGAAAGCAAGCATATTGAAGGAAAGATAAAATTCAATCCACCTTCGGTGCTTAATTAAAAAACACCGTAGATGGTTCAAAATTAAGTCTTTGTCTTTGAAGTGAGTGAGATACGTAATCATAGTGGATTGTCAGCCAGGGAAACTGATCACAATCACTAAGGTCTGAGTACTGGTTCAGGAAGAACAGATTGCTTTTAATTACACAGGAAATTGTGCCCGAACACCAAAGTCCTAGAGGTCCGCTTGTAGAAGCGAAGTGTCGGTGTAGCTGGTGAATCACTGTTGACAGCTCAACGTAGCGTTCTGGGCAAAAATCAAAGTAACTACGTTTACTACTGCGACAGGTCGCAGGATTTTCCCAAGAGAGCTTCTGATGAGGAACCGCGTTTGTGGTCGGCGTAAAGCACAGAGATCTCGTCTGTGAACAACTGTCTACCTGTATTCACGCGGCAGCCTAAATACTGATAAGCTGCCAAGATATGTTGAGACCAATTTTGAAGCAAATCGCTATATGTCCATCCACGTAACAGACGGTTACAAAGGCTTCGGCTACTCAGCATGAAATGAAATTTACTACATCGGCCGTCGTCTCTTTTGTAGTCGTAACAGGAGCCATATTAAATAACCAGTGTCCAAAGGTCTTTTGTTCATCAACCGATGACTATTATGGCCGCACATGAGATCATATTAATCGCAATTTATGTTGGTGCAGTGACCTGAAGATGGAGTAATGGAACACCAAAGACGGGTTGCATAAATTAAAGGCAAAACAAATAGTTGCAGGTATTTTAATTTTCATTTAGATGATGATCAGTTTTACTTTACGAACGATAAAGTCACCAGAGAGGCAATTCTGATATTACGGTTAATAATGGAAAGGACTACAGAAAATCCAGACAAGTGAATAGGATTTGTCGACCTGGAAAAAGCGTTCGACGATGTAAAATAGAGCAAGATGTTTGAATCTCTGAGAGAAATAGGCGTAAGCTATAGAGAAAGATGGGTAATATACATTATGTATAAGAGGGACTAACAAGAGTGGAAGACCAAGTACAAACTGCTAAGGACGTAACCTTTCACCCCAACTTTTCTGTGTGTACATCGAAGAAGCAATGACGGCAATAAAAGAAAGGTTCAAGACTGTAATAAAAATTCATGGTAAAAGGATATCGATGATAAGATTCGCCGATGACATTACTGTACTCAGTGGAAGTGAAGAAGAGTTACAGGATATGTTGAGTGGAACAAACATTCTAATGAGTAAAAAAACTATGGATTGAGTCTAAATCGAAGAAAGGCGAAAGTAATGAATAGTAGCAAAAATGAGAACAGTAAGAAACTAAAAATTAGGTTTGGTGATTAATGAGCAGATGAAATTAAGGAATTCTTCTAACTAGGTTACAAAATAACCCCTAAAATGTGGAGCCAGGAGTACATAAAAATCAGAGCAGCACTGGCTAAAAGGGCATTCCTGGGCATGAAACATTAGACATTAATTAGTGGAAGAAATTTCTGAGAATGTACGTTTGGAGCACAGTATTGTATGGTAATGAAACGTGGATTGTGGGAAACCAGGAAAGGAAAGGGTCGAACCATTTGAGATGTGGTGCTGCAGAAGAATGCTGAATATTAGGTAGACTGATAAGGTAAAAAATAAGGATGTTCTCCACAGAGACAGAGAAAACCAATGTATCAAAAACACTAGTAAAAAGAATGGACAGGGTAGTAGGACAAAGGTTAAGACATCAGGGAATAACTTTCACGGAACTGTAGAGGGTAAAAATTGTAGTGGAAGACTGAGATTGTAATACATCCAGCAAATCATTGAGGACCTTGGCAGTAAGGGCTACTCCGAGATGAAGAAGTTGGCACTGCAGAGAAATTTGTGGTGGGCTGCATCGGGCCAGTCAGGATACTGATGACACAGAAAAACAAAACAAATTCTAGCAAATAAGTCCATACTGATTGTACCCTCTACCCACTGCCAACTGCTGGCGATGTTCCCTCCCTACTCCCACCCTTAGAAAAGAGATAGTGATACATCTCTCTGTCCAAGAATGTGGTAGTGACAGTGTCAGTGTCCTGTAAAACTGGAAAACACGCAGAGCTGTTGTCGATGTCCATGGAGGCGAATGCTTGGCCCACCAAAAGGATGGTGATCCCAGGTACTGTGGCCAGTGGTCATAAGCCTGAGGCAGGCAGCTGCCTCGTTCGACAGTTGTGGACACAGATCACTCTGGAACACAAAATTATGGGAATTTTTCTGTCTGGACTGCCCCTACCCTGCAAAGGCGAGCCTAGATGGCAGTGGGAGGCATGGGACGGACTTCGACCATCACTCTGACCAAACGTAGTGTGACATAGGCCAGTACCCACAGGTGGCGACTCATGGAAAAATTTAGTGCGCAGACTGCATCGTGACGGGTATAACAGTGATGGTGTGAATGCTGGGTGAATAGAAGGAGAGTGGTGGAACAGGTGACAGGTATTTCCAGCTCGTGATAAAGTTTTTCAGCTATAAAGGATCATTCCAACGGGGAGGAGCAGTAGGAGGCAAGAAATAAATTCTGTGCTCCATCGAGATCATTACGTCGGTGCAACTTCGAGAGCTGTGTTTCAGAAGTACAGAAGAACCTTTCTGTCATTGCAATGGAAGCAGGTGGAATGGTGCCATATGTAACAAAGCTATGTCTTTCTTCACACAAAAACAGCTATATTCAGCTGATGTCAACTGAGGGCCATTGCTTTCTGGGAGACCTTTAGTTGAGAATATGTGAGTTATGCATGAACATTTTTTGATGTTGACTTTAAGTGTATCCGTGGAACTTTAGGAAAATTGCAGCTGTCATCTATTACAATCAACCAAGAGCAGCCCATGAAGAGCCTTCAATATATGTCTAAATGTGAGACCAGAGGGTGTCACATCTGGCCGAGGAGAATGCTGTGAGGCAGATGCTGCCTGCCTGCTTTGGCATGTCAAGCACACCAGAACCAGGTGTTAAATACATCTTCGACTATGTCCGTTACGGTTAGCCGAGCGGTCTAACGCATGGCTTTCTGGAGGAGAAAGGAGCGCCTGGTTCTCGGCACGAATCCGCCCGGTGGACTTGGGTCGAGGTCCGGTGAGATGGCCAGTCTGTGGATGGTTTTTAGGCGGTTTTCCATCTGCCTCGGCGAATGCGGGCTGGTTCCCCTTATTTCTCATCAGCTACACTATGGCGATTGCTGCGCAAACAATTTCTCCACATACGCGTCCACCACCATTACTCTACCACGCAAACATAGGGGTTACACTCGTCTGGTGGGAGACGTTCCCTGGGGGGGGGGGGGGGGAGGGTGGCACTGGAGGCAAACCGCACAATAACTCTGGGTTCGGTGTGGGGCGGCGGAGGGGTGAAGTGAACTGCGGTAGTCGTAATGGGGTTGTGGACCACTGCAGCTGCAGCGGGGATGGGGCCTCTCCGTCGTTTCTAGGTCCCCTGTTAACATACAATACACAACATGTCCGTCATAAACACATGTTGATGGGTCACTCATTTAGAGCAGACGGCTTGCAGTGACCTTTATGAACTAATGTGCAGATGTGGCATTGGAGTGCTTGCAGAATAACCACTCTGGTGACGCAACACGACGCCACTGACAGTTGATAACCCATGCTGTCGGCACAAGTAGCCCTTAATCTCTGAAGGCTCAAGAGTCTCCAATCAGATGGCCAGTGTCATGACTTCACTGAGGGCCTGGTTTTCTGGCGTCTGGTAGGAGATGACCAAGACATCAACGAATAAGCTGATCAATGTTGCCTCAGTTTCTGCATTGGTACTAAACCAGAGTTGAAGAGCTGCCTTAAACTCGGGGTCGTCCCATTGGGAAACATTGTAGGATGTCCGAGTTGACAGGCTGTGCTCTGGACCGATAATGGATGTCATAGCAGCTCCCGTCTCTGCCAGCATATTGTGGTCTTGTACAGAATACTACCATGGGCATCGAATAGTGCTAAGAGGGGGTACATAAAGTAGTGAAATTTCAACAGTGAAAAACTGTCTGCACTAACATCTTAAAAAAGTGCAATTTGATGCTCGACTCCATCGACTTTGTGAGAAAGAATGTCCCACAAGCTGTAACTGGATGCAGCTGCTGCTACTGTCTGGGGCTGGGAAGGGTAGTATGCCCATAGACACATCGGAAGATGTAGAGTACGTTTAAGGTATCAAAAAGCCTTTCACAAGTGGAGAACCATTTCCACTTAACATTCTTGCTAAGAAGCTGATTAGTGGTTCGGCAATAGCTGCTACATGAGTAATAAACTTACTGTAATGTTTTATTTGATCTAAAAACGTTCTCTTTTCGCATCGCTGGGGATGGAAGGTTTTGCAGGGTATCAGTACCATGTGGAGTAGGATATACCCAGATATCCTGAAAACATGCCACACATAAACCACTTACAGCACAAAGAAATAGCGCTTTCCCTTATTGGATTTCAGATCAGACTGTTGGGGCAAAGTGAATGAGGAGTACGAATTGGTTGCTACATCTCGTGCATTGATGACAGTGACAAAGATATTGTGGAAATAATTTGCTATCACCAGGAAGTTCCTTGCGAGGTGTCCCACACAGCATTGGAGTATATCCAGTGCACTGGCCATACTGAGGGAGAGGTGATTAAACCGAAAGAGACAAAATCGCTTTCTAATAACCAGGATACTTTTTTTGACTTTGTGCCAGGGGAGGCGCAATTAAGAGTCAAGTAGGTCAATATTTTGCAAATCGTTGCCTCCGACAGGGCACACTATGATACGCTCCACCTTAGGAATAGGTTATGTGTTGATAGTGGACTGATAATTAACTCACAATTTCCTTGTATTCTCTGTGATACCATCCGTTTTCAGTTATCATAGCAGGTGTGGGACCAGAACTCCTGCTTCCTGTAAGAGTTGGAGCTAGCGGTAAAGATTGTCATGCAGAGCCAAATCAACATTATGTGTTTTAAAACGTCAGTGACGTCAGTGAAGGCAGTAAAGAGATGTGTACTTCAAAATTGGTGACAGTGGTTGATAGAAGTGAAAAATCCTAAACATATTTTGATCAAAGTTCCCAAAGGTCGAAACTGGAATGACTGGATGCGATTTTTGAATCTTGTACTTACAAATCAAGGGCACTTAACATAGTCAAACTCATAACGTTCGTAGTACCTGTCATGTCGATCACAAGGAAGCGAGTTCACAGGTTATGCTTGGTTATGAATCCGAATACTAAGCCAGCTCTTGACCCTGATGGTGTCGTTACTGTAACCTTAAGGCTCATTAGAGATTAGTTTTACTTGAGGGGGTTCCGGGCGGCGGCAGCAGTGTTAGAAAATCCTGTATCAGTTTGAAACACAACTGGGACGACGTTGAAGGTCACTTCCCACCATAATGGAGATAGTTAGGACAGCATGAAAGTGGAGGACATCAGGACTGAAGATGGATCAACGTCATCTGAATCAGAATCCCAGGAGCTCACTCTAGCATCATGGATATTCAAATTCATAGGTCCTCAATAAACTTTAGCTTTGTATCCGTTCTTCTCACATGACATGTATCTTGCTTTACGCATGAAGTACTGCAGGTTCTGTCGTGTTACTGAATGAAGGTAATTCCTAGGTGCGCCAAGCGCCCACAATGACTTTGCCAAAGGAGGACTTGTGCAATGAATCATGCTGGCTAGGGGAACAGGAGTCTTGCTTTGGCGAGTTGGATGAGCTGTAAATACGTGCGTTGGGCTTTGCAGATGGACTGTTTGAACGATCGGATGAAAAGGAGCTACAGATGTGCCGGCAATGAGTGAGTAGACGGCAGCCAACCCAGACACATACGGCAGTTTTTGATGTGCCGCATTTGTACGACTCTATCTTGCCATGAAGACACAGCTCTATGTTTTAATGTCCTACTCCCTTCTTACTATGATCCCATTATAATTTTACGAAAACAAGCGTTCGGTTTATTGCAGAGCATGATTTCACAAGCTGTACTCTCTGGATCGGAAGATGCTATCAAGGCAATAAAAAACTTAGTTTCATAAACTACCTTTACATTGACGTTTTTAATTACACGGACACTGCATCATGCCCAAGCAGCATAGTCCCAAAGGTCCAAACCGTACAGACCAACGGGCGGGCGCTCAAAATTTCAGTTGCGGTGTTCGCCGTTGTAACCCCGACGACCTTTTGCAAAGGCCACCCGTATTGCATCGCTGTTATACTGGAGGGCCAGGAGTCCCGAGGTAGCAACAAGTACCTTCAACTGGGGCTACCAGTCAGCTATAGTAGGAGACTCCGAAATCGAACGTTAATCCGATTAACAAACATTGAATGCTCTATTGAATAATGAATTAAAGAAGATGTCGATCTTGCAGTGAAGGCGTCCGCACCACGCATTTCTGCTGATATACTCCACAGTAGAGGTAAACGTGGTTTATTCCGTGTTTGATAGCCAGAACATGAAACCCCATACTTAGATCCTATTCTGCACCGATGAAGGTCACCTGAGACCTAAGGTCTATGACTAGTTTTTTGGTATCGTTTCATATGTCGCCATCACCTTCCGCTGTATTGACATGACATTAATAAATATATTAAAGCATTAATTCGTGGAATTCGAAGATACTTTATATATGGACTTGAATATAGTTCGCCGATATACCAAAGTTATCAGAGGTAGAAAAACATAAATTCGACAAAAGTTTTGGCGGCTATGATACAAGAACAGACTATTTTCTTGTGTTACTACATTAAATATAAGCATAAAGTTAAAAGATAGAGTGTTAACATGAAGGAAAGGTGAATGAGGCATTACAAGGCCGAAGGAAATAAGCACCAAATATTCTTTTCAAATGAAACTGAAATAAAAATAGAAGTGTAGAAATAAATGTTGAAAAATTTTATGAGTGAAAAAGTATGAAATAAATGACTTATTAAGATAACGGTGGATCTTTCGAGAATATAAAAGGAGGAAGCCTGATGTAACATGTGATCCAACAGACGGAGATGAAAGTAAGTATAAACCTTTGTGAAATGTAGCAATAATGCCCTTACAAAAACTCTATGTGTAACTGATAAGTGAAGCTGAGAGTAATAGATATGAAGACAACTTTTCACACATAAAAAATTGAAGTGGTGACTGACATACTCTAATGGTACAACCAAGGAATATACAGTAAAAGAACAGGGTAGACTACCATAGAACAGTCACTTTTACGGTGTGCTTTACTCTGATAAAACGCGAGAAATGATCACATTCGGTGGTAAGTATATTCAAAGTAAGAAAGATTGTATTGTGGCCGGCCTCGGTGGCCGTGCGGTTCTAGGCGCTACAGTCTGGAAACGCGTGACCGCTACGGTCGCAGGTTCGAATCCTGCCTCGGGCATGGATGTGTGTGATGTCCTTAGGTTGCTTAGGTTTAAATAGTTTTAAGTTCTAGGGGACTGATGACCTTAGAAGTTAAGTCCCATAGTGCTCAGAGCCATTTGAACCATTATATTGTGTAAATTGAGAAGCTCAGTGAACTCCAGTGGCAGACCCTGCAAGAGAAAAAAATGGTTCAAATGGCTCTGAGCACTATGGGACTTAACTTCTAAGGTCATCAGTCCCCTAGAACTTAAAACTACTTAAACCTAACTAACCTAAGGACATCACACACATCCATGCCCGAGGCAGGATTCGAACCTGCGACCGTAGCAGTCGCTCGGTTCCGGACTGCGCGCCTAGAACCGCTAGACTACCGCGGCCAGGCCCCTGCAAGAGAGGCGTTCTACATCACGTGATGGATAACTGTTAGAATAATTAGAGTGTACGTTCCTAGAACAGTAACCAATACTGGGCTTCCTCGTAAGAACATCAAGAAGATAAAATTAGAGATATTTAAGTCCAAACGGAGGCTTACTAGCAATCGCTCTTCCTGCGCACCATGACACAAAGTTACCTCCGAAACGAGCAGTTAGGAGGCTTGCGGGGTATAGCAGTAGATGTATAATTGAAGTAAAGTTCTTACAAAATATGGGATAGTCTTCACGAAAATTCCCATGTATCACAAAAGTGTTAGTTGAAACATATTGTAACGTATAGAATAATGAAAATTTCCGTTCATTTGCCTTATTCTTTCCATAATTTGCTATCAATAACTTGTAATGGTACATAATTTCAATTATGCACTGAAGCGTCAACGAAGCTGGTGTAAGCATGCGTATTCAAATACAGGGATATGTAAACACGCAGAATACGGCACTGCTGTCGGCAACGCCTATATAAAAGAAGTGTCTGGCACAGTTAATAGATCAAATATTGCCGCTAAAATGGCAGGTTATCAAGATTTGAATGACTTTGAACGTGGTGTCACAGTCGGCGAACGAACGATGGGACGCAGCATCTCCGAGGTAGCGATGATGCGCGGATTTTCCCGTACGTCCATTTCAAGAGTTTACCGCAGTGCTTAATTTCTAATCTTTTAGGTGCCGGAACGCCCCCCTTCTACCACTTCCACCCCACCTCCCCACCCCCTCCCCCCCCGTCCACAGAGAGAGACTTGTGATAAGACTTACAATCAGAAATAATTTTTTGAAAATACTGTTATGAAATTCAGGTTTTTAAACCATAATATCTTATAATCAAAAACATAACACCACAAGGTTTCAATATAAACAACAGCTTCTACCGCCTGCCGCCGTACCAGTGTCACTTTGCTCCATAGTTCTGCTTCATACGCATTGGCACTAGTCGGTAGTCTTCGGGACAATGACATCATGTTTTCAAAAGCTGCCAGCCGCAACGTTCGAACAGTTGCCTTGTAGCTGCTCTATGAACGTGTGTTCAGTATTAATCAACAAGGCATTTAGCGGAGACTTCCTACAAGATATTCCTGCTCCCTCTTGGTCTCATACAATTCCGATTTCCCACGTCTTCAAGAAACATTAATTTCTTGTGCATTTTGTACCATAGCAGCTGATCGTTGCGTCGCGTCTGAGGTGATAAGATTGCAAGATAAAGATAAAACATTCCCCTCTCCTCACCTCACCCTGAGGCTGCCGCAACCTTCCTCCTCTCCTCTCCTCTCGTCTCCTCTCGTCTCCTCTCCTCTCCACATCATGTTACACTGCCGTGGGGAAAGACTGTATGCAATGTACTTCAGATTTTGTCATTTTAAACTTTCACGATTGTGAGTGAAAAAGAAATCACAAGTTTTATTTATACAGGTAATGAATAAATTGGCTTCTAAATGTAAAATGTAACTATTAGAATAAAAATATCTATGACTTACTTCTACACTCGTAGAATAATTAAGTAGTTTCTATGTTACTAGCCATTTATTTAACATGAGACTCTACGTGTAAAATTTGAACTGTAAAACCACTATGGTTGTTTGTAATTTTTGGCGGCCTTGACACAACTCTACTCCGTGGCGCCTCTGACCGAGCCAAGCAGCGGGTCGCCGCATATGAACAACCGGCACGTAACTTCAGCATAGTATTAACAATGGCAGCAGCATCAAAGCTGGTCGCGGAGGCACTAAAACCGATCACAGGAACAGCAGCACACGTTGCCGGTGGTGGCATGCTGATCCGTGCCTTTTGAATGCTCAGGCGCGCAGAAAACCGCTTCTCGGTGGTGTCATGTGGAGAGGCCTTTTGCACTTTACTCATAAAGTCAGTTCTGTCTCTTTCTTTCTACATCTACTGATTACTTCTCTGTAATCAAACTAAAACATGAAGCGCGCTTGAAAATACCAGTGAAACTTGTTAATCATTGTAAATTGGGAAATTAATTCTGAATCTATACGGAATGTAGGCCTCACTGCCGTTGTGACGCTGCGCGACGTCAAAACATTGTATTCAACTATTGTCAGTACTGTCTACCAAATCGCTCAATAAACATTAACTTTTGTTCTGCTCACGCTATTGAATATACATTATTGTAAACACAGTACACAGGCAATTATGACCCCACAGAAATTAGTTTGAATAAAATTACGTCTATAACAAAACTGTAGTGCAGTTAAGTTACAATATGACTGACCATAAAATACGCACCAACAGGTATTGTTTTTAAACGAAAACAATAGTTGTGGAAAATGCAATGTAATACAAATATTTCAATATCCAGCTTCCAACCGTGAGCATAACCAAAGAAATGCTTTCTCTATCTTTAGTACAGATTCACACAAAAATAATTTACACAAATATATACAGAAATTAATTGCTGGAAAACAATTATGAAAATTCAAGGATCGTGGGATTTTGTTGTTAGCAACAGCAATTACAGAGAGATCTGATAAAAAATGACAAATTTTATTCCGACCTAACCATTAAACTGGCAAATTCTGTGACAGTATACATTATGTTATAATAATCAGAAAATGATAAACTCGTCATAAAGACGACACATTTAACTGAGAAAACCATATTTCATGAGTAGCTGCTGCAAACTGAATATTTATTTGTTAAACCACAAACAATCAAAGGGGACTTGTTATCATAAATGTTAACACATTTGCTGCGATGTCACCGAAAAACATTTTACAGGTAGAAAACATCTTGTAGGAAATGGAGTCAACACATTTGCCATTGGGAGAGAATTATTACAAAAATAAACATACTTTAATTAAAATCAACTTCACAGCGAAGCTGACCATTTCTATCAAGGTCGAATATTTTACAAAAATATCAAAGCTTCCTGAGTTCCATTGTAGCTCTGTTAAAATTACTTTTTCATTTCCAGTAACATATTGTGTATATAAAAAAATTGGTTGGTACATTAAACCATTATTTAAACAATTTTACTTCAGTATGCTGCACGAAGATGTTACACTGTTTCAAGCACCAATTCAGAACTTTAAGAATCCTGCATCTCAGTAGATTTTTGGCTCGATTTGCCGTTCAACAATTAAAACGCTAATGACCAATAAATCGAATCGGTCTGATTGAGTATCGACCTGTTAACTCATTTATGATAAAATTACAAATGATCCAAATCAAGAATATCACATTAATAATAAATCGTATTCAGCGGTAATTTTGAAATTACAATTTTGTAGTCTTAAATATGAATTTAATTTCCCTTCACTCATAAAATAACAAGTCCTGTCCATATGCAGTATATATCTTTGACCGAAGGGTATACTACTTTGTTTAAATACTTCCCTTTAAATTTGATTACGCTTTCAACATAGCATATTGACTTAAAATGACAAACAACTGTAATTCTGACAAAATTCAGTGGAATATGACCAGTCAATTTATACAGAATATACGTTGTATATTTATTGTTAAAAAGTACCTTTTTAGGACGTATTGAATTTTAACTGAGCTCATAGTTTTAACTAAGTTCATACCCAGTGGTTCAAACAAAGGAAGAAAAAGTAAGTATCGCGAAATTATTTCAAAGGCAATCAATCACAAACAGTTTGAGATGGATTAAGAAAAACATTTCCATAACACAATATTGTCTTCGTTGTACATTTTATCACTTCGTGTTTTTGACTGTGTAGCAAGTGCAGAATGACATCCCTGCGCCAGCCAAGACTTTACATGACGCCCAGGTTCATATCTAGCTACAGGTGGTCCTAGAAGTCTGATGTGCAATAAACAACAAACAGTGCTGATGTAGAGTGAAGATCCCAGTGGTGTCATAATTAAGTTCATTGCAGAAATGCTACGTTCACAATATGCACTCTACACTGCAGTGCTGCTTATTAGTGATAAGAATTTTTGGAACATTGGTGGTTGTACAAGAATAGTTGGCGTTTCTCCGCTTAGTACTGGTTACAGAACTTGTTTGTACTTTCTTAAGTCTTTTATTATTTCACGAGGGCTATTAATCATAAATCCTTCACACATTCGAAAAATCCCATTTTCTCCCTATGTGCTAGATATGTTCTTGGGCCAGAATTTGGGGTGAATGACCATGTCATTCATAACAACATCGTAGCTTTCAGATACACTCACTGTTGATAACAGCCAGGATGACAATTTATTTGCCAAGCTGCGATAAAACTGTTTATCAGAAATCTTAGAAATATTTGTTCTTTAAGAAAGTTAGATACATTGAAAGTTAATATTTTCCAGTGCAATGTTAGCTACATTTGCATGTTGCCCTACTGCATCAAACCGACTTTCAAACACTTTTAATAAAACTGTAATGTCATTGTGAGCTTGAGCAAGGTTTACACTTGATCTTTGAAGCTGTAGGGATAGATCGGCCAACTCTTCTAAGCCATCATACATTACAGCTAGGTTGGAGACAAAAGATGTAGACGACAATGAATTACAAAGCCCTTTGTAAGTAGACCGTTGTTTTGAGTCCCGTTTCGTGTCCTCTGATCCTTCCTAAAAATGACTGTACAGAGCCCTGTAATCTTTCCATTCAGCTTTTACTGCCAATAAACTGGAGGCCACCCAATGATGTCAAGCACACGACCGATTTTTAAAATTGCTTGCTCCAAACCTTTAGCACCAACGGCCAGCTCCCTGCTGTTTTTCGGAGAGCAGCTGAAGATACTTCTAACTTTATCCATGAATATTTTAAAGCGATTAATTCCCGCCTCTTCTTCTGTCGTGTCGTGCACAGCGAGTTCTAAACGATGATTCAAACAATGCCAGATGAATCAGTTTACAAACATTTCCGTCACGAGCTTTGCGAGGCCAGTCTTTCTTCCTATCATGACAGAAGCTCCATGGCAAGCCAAAACGATTAAATGACCTTTCAAAAAGAAATAGCCTAGACCTAGTGATTCTGCTTTAAATGTTCTTTCAAGATACCAGATGCTGTTTTGTCATTTAGCTCAAAAAAAGTCAGAAATTGTCATGGGGTTTTCCATTCCTTTTAACAAGGTTCCAAAGTATACAATGTAATCGATTTTATTTGAAAGAGAAGTAGCTTCATCCAAAAGAAGTGAAAATTTGGAGTCATTATTTATTAGATCTGATATCATCTGGTCAGAAATATGAAGCACTATATTAGAGTAACCAACATTTGAATGTAGTACTCGGCCCATATACATACCATTTTTAATTTGGAGATCAGTTGCTGTCTTAAACTCATGAAACGGTCTGTTTAACTTCGCTTGCTTATAAGCTGGGCGAAATACACGCTCAGTAACAACTTGTTGTTCCTTTACCGTGGTAGCATATGAGTTCTGAATGTGATGTTTTTCTGCGTTAGTGTGGATTTCGTTCGCTAAACCATGAGCTTGAGATGTGCGGTGATCAAATACTCTTTTCCTAAGAGATGTTAGTTGATGTGTTTTATTTGTCGCATATGAGCTTACAGTTCCTAAAACCCATTGCTCACTCAGTTTTAACCCTTTCGTTTCTCAGCACCTAGTGTAGATACACTTCTACAAACTTGGCAACATAGCTTTTTTTAAACAACTAACCGCGGATTTGTAGCTTTATAATCTGTAAAATGTTCAATAGACCAACAATCTGGCATTTCATCATCATTAAAATTATCATTACTGTCTATAGATGATTTGTCCGTATCCATATCCATCAACGTACAGAAATTTTCATTTAGCGACGACGACGTAGGAGGAAGTATCATCTACTTTGTTGTTAGCATCTTCTTCTCCAGTCACAGCTGAAGTCGTGGATTCTACATCTAAACTGCGTTTTTCATTGCTCTCACTAACTTTTTGTCTTTTAGATTTAAAGGAGTCACTAAATTTTGTAAAAGTATACATAACTATTATCCTCTCGTGTCCACTCACAGTCACAATGTGTAAATAAACACTACGAACAAATCGAAACAATATTGTCGGTTCTGAGCAGAACAACAACTGAACTACAAGAGACTGACGTACATAGAGTGAGTGAGTAATTTTGTTGAATATGAATTCCGAAAGTGGCTGTTGGATTGTTAGTTGGCTACTCTGTGAGGCAGCGATGGCTAACAAGGTAAACTGATTCAAACTGAAAAAGCCGTAGACACGACCTGTCTGAATCGTGGACTGCAAAGACTGAATTCACCAACAGACATACAGATAGGCAATTATAACTCGAGAACCTTCTTTAACTCCCAGATATATACATTTACTATCTATTAGTATATATTTAGCTATTTTAGGCAGCATAAGAAATAAGCTGTTGCTATAGTTGTTAGTCAAGTCGCAAGAAAGTGGGCTGCCGTCGCGCTATCCTGCAGTGCGCTGCTTAAACTATTAGAGCAAAATCATTTGATTTAGTAATGAGTTGTAGACCTCAAAAAGAACCGCAAAAAGTAGGCGAGAGCATATGTTTGTCTTTCACAGCTGAGTCACAATCACACTTTTTCTGCTTTGTAGGTGCTGAAACAGGCGACTTCAGAAGACAAAACTCATCATTATCGTTCAAACGGGGAGCTCTACAATCTGGTACTACATTACGCGATATAGTTCTTATGGACTACGTAACGTATTTCAAAAGAGCACACTGGCGGAAAACATTTTTACTTCACATAGCTGATGAAATTTAAACGGCTGAACAGACTTTCAGAAATATAGCTAAGAACCATCCCGATTAAACCAGGTTACAAATAAAAAAAACGGCTTTAAAATTGTAACTTTCGTTTGAGAACTATGTTGGGACAGACAGACAGACAGAGTTACGGGTGAAACATATACACCTCCATTCTGCATTGGGAGGTCAAATTTGCCCCTTGTGGGAGCTCCCCTCTACTGTATAGCGTCAACCATGTTCTAACAAGGGTGAGGGCAGATAAAGATTGAAAGGTCAAGAGTGCCGTGGACAAAGGGACGTATCGGCTACCAACTTTCAGTCATGTTGAGTAGTAGCTATGACATAAATTACGACACGGAATAAAATGATTTCGTGAAAGCACATTATACAGACGTTCACATCCAAAAACGGCTTACGTTATTTATTTATGATTGACACACATAACATGAGACGTCGGCTTGCTACTACATCGCTGAGTTTGTTGGCAGTCGTAAACAGAAGGCTATATGTACCGGTCACAACTTTGAAATGATAGCTTGTGTTGGGTATACTATACGCGCTTACACACACTTACACAAGAAAAGACACACACACACACAGTATCTCCTGCCCGTCACATCACGTTGGAAACCCATTGCGACGTAGAAAAAAAAGGGTCTCTGAGAGGTGCCAGAATGCGTTCCGGCCGAAATTCATCCCTGGTGAGTATCAGGGACTGGTAAAACGTAAAATATCCCTCATCACTTCGGCTGGAAAAAGATCCGCAAGAACGGGTCCTACGACGACTGAAGAGAATCTTTCATCGTGACAGAAGTGCAACCCTTCCGCAAACTGCTGCAGATTTCAACGATGGGCCATCAACAAAGTGTGTGAAACACTCAACGAAACATCATCGATATAGGCTTTCGGAGCCAAGAAGCCAATTGTGTACGTTTGATGACTGCACGACACAAAGCTTTACGCCTCGCCTGGGCCCGTTGATATCGACGTTGGACTGTTGTTGACTGTAAACATGTTGCCCGGGCGGACGAGCCTCGTTTCAAATTGTATCGAGCGGATGGCCGTGCAGGGGTATGGAGACAGCCTCATGAATCCAAGGACCCTGCATGTCAGTAGGGAACTGTTCCAGGTGGTGGATGCTCTGTAATGATGTGGGGCATGTGCAGTTGGAGTGATATGGGACCTCTGATACGTCCACATAAGAGTTTCACAGGTGACATTCTGTCTGATCACCTGCATCCATTCAAGTCCATTGTGCATTCCGATAGACATGGTCAATTCCAGCAGGACCATGCGACACCCCACACGACCAGAATTGCTACAGAATAGCCCCAGGAATACTTATCTGAGTTTAAACACTTCAGAATTTAAACACTATTAGACATCAAACTCCCGAGACATGAACATTATTGAGCGTATCTGGGGTGCCTTGCGTCATGCTGTTCAGAAGAGATCTCCAAAATCTCGTTCTCTTACGGATTTATGAACATCCCTGCAGGATACCTGGTGTCATATCCCTCCAGAACTACTTCAGACATTATTCGAGTCCGTGCCACGTGGTGCTGCGGCACATCTTAAAAAATGTCTCTAAGCACTATGGGACTTAATATGTGAGGTCATCAGTCCCCTAGTTTTAGAACTACTTAAACCTATCTAACCTAAGGCCATCACACAAACCCATGCCCGAGGCAGGATTCGCACCTGTGACCATAGGAGCAGCGCGGTTCCGGACTGAAGCGCCTAGAACCGCTAGGCCACAGAGGCCGGCCGTGGCACATCTGTGTGCTCTCGAGTGCCCTACATCATATTAGTCAGGTGTACAAATTTCTTTTGCTCTTCAATGTATAAGGTTATTTCCGTCAGGAATGTATGTAGCTAAAGCTTCATCTACGGTTATATCGTTACCACCTAACCGAACATACAGAAGTGAGTGGAATTCAAAGTATACCTGAACTATCTGCATCTATTAATCAATTCGGTCATTTTACAAACCTCTTGGTAATATTTCCGATCGTACTCCAGGTAAATTATGGACACAGATAACAGGCGATCTCTAGCCAATACTAATGCTGGCGTCAATGCAACGGTTGTTGAAATTTTAGAGACCAAACTATGAATTCTGAGTGGTGGTATGGCAAACACGCGTACCCTCCTGTGTTTTCAGTCACTTTGCCAAGTTTCCTAAATTTCAACCTCTGTAGATCAATGGTCAACATAGAGACGACCTGTGTTCGATCTCTAGAACTGCAAGGGATTTTTCCTTGATGGGAGGACTGGAGCTTGTTGTACTAAACCTCGTTATCCCAATTTAGGAGCTATTTGAGTGAGAAGTAGCGGCTCCAGAGGCCGAGAAACTGACAACGTATGGGAGAGCGGTGTGAATACACCATGAGCCGCCGTATGGCATTTGAGTGACGCTACCGTTAGAGGGTGACGGGCCGGTTGGTCGGTAGTGGAAGGCGTAATGAGCCAATCGTCAGGGCCAGTAGTCGGGAAAGCAGAGGAAATCTTTAGCAAGGGAAACGATAATTTTCAGTGTTTAGTACCTCAAAAACGGAACATTTTGTTATGTCTCTGTCTCTGTCTGGCTGTGGAGATCATTTTTCAAAGAATTAGTATCGGCAGCAACTGAGAGATTTATACCACATAAATTAACAAACGACTGAGCTGTGCCTCCTTGGTACACAAAAAGGGGCAGAACACTATTGCAGAAACAACGAAAAAATGTCAAATTTAAACGAACGCACAGTCACCAAAACCGGCGATTTTTTCAAAAGCTCGAAATTTAGCGCGGGCATCAACGCGAGATGCTCATAATAGTCTCCACAACGATACTTCGTCTCGAAATCTGGCAAAAATTCCAAAGAGTTTCTGGTCGAATGTAAAGTATGCTAGCGGCAAGACATAATCAATGCCTTGTCTGGGCGATAGCAATGGAAATACTATAGACGACAGTGCTGCTAAACCAGAGTTACTAAACACAGGCTTCCGAAATTCTTTCACCAAAGAAAACGAAGTAAACAGTCCAGAATTCGAATCAACAACAGCTGACAACATGAGTAACCTATACGTAGATATCCTTGGAGTAATGAAGCAACTTAAATCATTTACCAAAAGCAAGTCTTCCAGTTCAGACTGTATACCAGTTAGGTTTTTTTCAGAGTATGTTGATACAATAGCTCCTTACTTAACAATCATATACAACCATTCGCTCGACGAAAGGTCCATATCCAAAGGCTGGGAATTGCACAGGTCACACCAATATTCAAGAAAGGCAGTAGGAGAAATCCGCTAAATTACAGGTCCATTTCATCAACGTTGATATGCAGCAGGGTTCTGGAATGCATATTACGTTCGAACATTGTGAATTACCTACAGGAGAACGGTATATTGACAGGACACATCGTTCTTGTGAAACACAACTACCTCTTAACTTACATGAAGTGTTGAGTACTATTGACAAGGGATTTCAAATTGACTCCGTGTTTCTAGATTTCCAGAAGTCTTTTGACAATGTACCACACAAGCGTCTTGTAATGAAATTGCTAGCTTATAGAATATCGTGTCAGTTACGTGATTTCCTGTCAGAGAGGTCATAGCTCGTAGTAATTGACGGAAAGTCATCGAGTGAAAAAATGTGATTTCTGGCGTTCCCCACGTAGAGTTATAAGCTTTTTGCTGTTCCTTATCTGTATAAATGATTTAGGAGACACTCTGAGTAGTCGTCTTAAGTTGTTTGCAGATGATGCGGTCGTTTATCGTCTAATAAAGTAAAAAGAAGATGATAAACAATTACAAACCGATTTAGAAAAGGTATCTATGTAGTATAAAAATTGGCAGTAGACCCTAAACAACGAAAAATGTGAGGTTATCCACATGAGTGCTAAAAGGAATCCGTTAAACTTCGGTTATACGATAAATCAGTCAAATCTAAAGGCTGTAAACTCAACTAAATACCTAGGACTTATGATTACGAACATCTTAAATAGGAAGGAACACACAGAGAATGTTGTGGGGGAGGCTAACAAAAGACTGCGTTTTATTGGCAGGACACTTAGAAAATGTAAAAGATCTACGAAAGAGACACTACGCTTGTCCGCCCTCTTTTAGAATACTGCTGCGCGGTGTGGGATCCTTGCCAGATAGGACTGACGGAGTACATCGAGGAAGTTCAAAGAAGGGCAACGCGTTTTGTATTATGGCGAAATAGGGGAGAAAGTGTCATTGAAATTATACAGGATTTAGGGTGGACATCATTAAAACAAAGGCCTATTTCGTTGAGGCAGAACCTTCTAACGAAATTTCAATCACAAATTTTCTATGCCGGATGCGAAAACATTTTTTTGACGCCGACCTACTCAGGGAGAAACGATCGTCATAATAAAATAAGGGAAATCAGAACTCGCAGGGAAAGGTATAGGTATTCGTTTCTTCTGCGCACTGTACGACATAAGAACAATAGAGAATTATTGTGAAGGTGATTCGATGAACCCTCTGCGAGGCACTCCAATGTGATTTGCAGGGTATCCATGTAGATGTAGATGTACAAGCGGATAGACGTATGAAGTTGAAATTTATGCCGCATACTGAAGTCTACAGTCTCTTGGCAGCGTAAAAATTTACGCTTCTAAACCAATGCAATAAGACGATACGGATAATTACGTCAGATGATTTGATACTGTCAAACTCACTCATCAGTATCTGCAAGGTGCTTCCCGTAGACCTAGAACCGTGAACTTTACCAAGAAGCAAGGTTTCACAGCACAAGTAAGGGGAAAAATTCCAAGCTTGTTAATTTATCATTATATCACATGAAATAACTATCTTTCTGTCATTTTTTATCCGACAGTTGGTCTATCCGCCTGTTAAGAAACCTTTTTCTTAGGAATTACAGAAGAAAATTCGAAATTACAAATTTTAAAATTAAAAAGGAAACACTCCCCAAAGTCCTGCTAGTATCAAATCGATAAAAGACAAAAATTGTCGATACTCTCGATTCCCGGAGTGGATGAAGCGTCTATACACATTGACCGAAAAAAGTCACAATATCAAAAAATAATCAATGTAGAGTAAATAAATTTCTGGAATGCATTTGTCTAGGTAACGTATTTAAACGATTAACATAGTAAGATCATAGGTAAATGTAAGCTTGAGATGAGCCACAGGAAATGTGGAATAAAGGTACATTAATAATCGGTGTAAAATCCAGAAAGTTGAATGCAAGCACGCACACGTGCATAATTGCGTTGTACAGGTGACGAATGTCAGTTTATAAGGTCGACTTCCGCGCCTGTTGTACTTGTTCAGTCAATACAGACACGGTTAATGCTGGTTGTGGATGACACAGCAGTTGTCATCCGATGATGTACCACATATGTTCATTTGGGGATTGATCCAGTGATCGAGCAAGCCAAGGCAACGTATTGAAACTGTGTAGAGCGTGTTGGGTTACAACAAAGGTATGTGGGCGAACGTTATCTACTTCTACGTGATTACTCTGCTATTCACAATAAGGTGCCTGGCAGAGGGTTCAATGAATCACCTTCATGCTGTCTCTCTACCGTTCCACTCTCGAACGGCACGCGGGAAAAACGAGCACTTAAATTTGCTGTGTGAGCACTGATTTCTCTTATTTTATAGTGATGGTCATTTCTCCCTATGTAGGTGGGTGCCAACAGAATGTTTTCGCAAACGGAGGAGAAAACTGGTGATTTAAATTTCATGAGAAGATCCCGTCGCAACGACAATCGCTCTTTGTTTTAAAGATTGCCACTCCAATTCACGTATCATGTCTGTGACACTATCTCCCCTATTGCGCGATAATACAAAACGAGCTGCCCTTCTTTGTACTTTTTCGATGTCAGCAGTCAGTCACACTTTATGCGGATCCCACACCGCACAGCAATACTTCAGAATAGGGCGGAAAAGCGTATTGTAAGCAGTCTCTTTGGTAGACCCGTTGCACCTTCTAAGTGTTCTGCCAATTAATCACAGTATTTGGTTTGCTCTACCCACAATATTATCTATGTGATCGTTCCAATTTAGGTTGTTTGTAATTGTAATCCCTAAGTATTTAGTTGAATTTACAGCCCTCAGATTTGTGTGACATCGCGTAATCAAAATTTAGCTGATTTCTTTTAGTACTAATGTGAATAACTTCACACTTTTGTTTATTCAAGGTCAATGGCCACTTTTCGCACCATACAGATATCTTATCTAAATCATTTTCTAAACGTTTTGATCATCTGATGACTTTACAAGACGATAAACGACAGAACCACCTGCAAACAATCTAAGATGGCTACTCAGATTGTCTCCTATGTCGTTAATATAGATCAGGAACAATAGAGGGCCTATAACACTTCCTTGGGGAACGACGGATATTACTTCTGTTTTACTCGATGACTTTCCGTCTATTACTACAAACTCAGATATTTCTGACACGAAATCACGAATCCAGTCGCACAACGGAGGCAATACTCCGTAGACACGCAGTTTGGTTAGAAGACGCTTGTGAGGAACGGTGTCGAAAGCTTTCTGGAAATCTAGAAATATAGAATCAATTTGACATCCCCTGTCGATAGCACTTATTACTTCATGGGTATGAAGAGCTAGTTGTGTTTCACAAGAACGACATTTTCTGAATCCGTGCTGACTATATGTCAATAAATCGTTTTCTTCGAGGTACTTCATAATGTGCGAATACAGTATACGTTCTAAAACCCTGCTGCAAATCGACGTTAGAGATATAGGCCTGTAATTCAGAAGATTACTCCTACTTCCCTTTTTGAGTATTGGTGGGACTTGAGCAATTTTCCAGTCTTTAGGTACGGATCTTTCTGCGAGCGAGTGGTTGTATGTAAGTGCTAAATATGGAGCTATTTTATCGGCATACTCTGAGAGGAACCTAACTGGAATATAATCTGGAACGGAGGTCTTGTCTTTATTAAGCGATTTAAGTTACTTTGTTACACCGAGGATATCTACTTCTATGTTTCTCATCTTGGCAGTTGTTCTTGATTGGAATTCAGGGATATTTACTTCGTCCTCTTTGGTGAAGGAGTTTCGGAAAACCGTGTTTAATAACTCTGCTTTCGTGGCTCTGTCATCAATGACTTCACCGATGTTATCATGTTGGAAAACATCCCTGGAATATTGTTCGTGAATGGAGCAAAACAGGCCGAGTCACCAGACTGACGAACAAATTTGCGGTCGGGGTGCGTCGGATAATAACGAGAGAGCTGCATCTGGCATAAGAAATCACACTCCACACCATAACTTCACGTGTTTAGTTCGTCGCCGGCAGCTGTGACCGAGCGGTTCTAGGTGCTTCAGTCCAGAACCGCGCTGCTGCTACGGTCGCTGGTTCGAATCCTGCGTCGGGCATGGATGTGTGTGATGTTCTTAGATTAATTAGGTTTAAGTGGTTCTAAGTCTAGAGGAGTGATGACCTCAGATGTTAAGTCCCGTAGTGCTTAGAGCCATGTTAAGTTCATTATGTGTAGGCCCCCAACTGGCATCATTCTAATCAACATGCGGCCATCACTGGTAGCGAACAGAACCAGCTTTCATCACACTACACAACTGACCCACACCCTGCCCGCCAATGAGATCTTGCTCGACACCACTAAGGGCATGATTGGCGGTGGATTGGGGTCAGTGGAATACACGCTACGGGGCGTCTGTCTCGGAGCTATACTTGAGGTAACCAATTTTTAACAGTTCGTTGTTTGACTATGGTGCCAACTGTTGGTGAAATTGCTACGACAGTTGCTGTACTATGCACCAGAGCCGTACGAGGAAGACAATAGTGTTCCCTCTCCGTAACGCCACGTGGCCGTCCGCACCAGATCTTCTTGTGATCGTACATTTCCTTCATAACCGTTGCCAGCTATCATGCACAATGGTTACATTCCCGCCAACCCTTTGTGCAATATCGCAGAAGGAACATCCATCTCCTAGTAGATGTATTACATGACCTCGTGCAGACTCAGAGAGGTGCTGATGATGGCATCTTTGTCACTTCAAAGGCATTCTTCTCTAACGTCAACTAACCATTTGCTCACGGCCGACAGGACGTGTATTGGAAGCAAACCTGATTTGCACCCTCATAGTAGCGCTACCAGCTCCCTTCTTATGCGATTGGCGTAGAATTTGACATCATCTTTCAGATGTAGAAACACGCCTAGCAACTTTCGTTTATGACGCACAACTCCTTCTTGCTGTGATGTTTTTTTTCCAGTCAGTGCATACAATTAAGTTTTCACGAAACCCTCATAGAACGAGTAGTCGTGGCAATTAGCCAATTATTTTACCAAGGATTTGTTTGCAAATCTGTATAGAAATATGATCGAGAATAGTAACTTCGGTGGCTTCGTCTGGGCCAGTTCTACGACGATTACAATGACGTGGACGAAAACTTCTCGTTTACTGAAGCGCCAGCACAAGAGGAGGAAACATCAGCCGTTAACATGGGTCCTTGTCAGGATACCGCATTCTGTTGAGTTCCTGTGCTTGAGTTACATTATGCTTACCTTTAACCACAATAGCCGGCCACAGTGCCCGAGCGGTTCTAGGCGCTTCAGTCGGGAACCGCGCTGCTGTTACGGTCTCAGGTTCGTATCCTGCCTTTGGCATGGATGTATCTGATGTCCTTAGTTTAGTTAGGTTTAAGTAGTTCTAAGTCTAGGGCATAGAGAAAGCTTTTGAGAATGTTGACTGGAACACTTTCTTTCAAATTCTGAAGGTGGCAGGGGTAAAATATAGGGAGCGAAAGACTATTTACAATTTGTATAGAAACCAAATGGCAGTTATAAGAGTTGAGGGGCATGAAAGGGAAGCAGTGGTTAGGAAGGGAGTGAGACAGGAGTGTAGCCTTTCCTCGATGTTATTCAATCTGTATGTTGAGCAAGCAGTGAAGGAAACAAAAGAAAAATTCGGAGTAGGTATTAAAATCCATGGAGAAGAAATAAAAACTTTGAGGTTCGCCGATGGCATTGTAATTCTATCAGAGACAGCAAAGGACTTGGAAGAGGAGTTGAACGGAATGGACATTGTCTTGAAAGGAGGATATAAGATAAAGATCAACAAAAGTAAAACGAGGATAATGGAATGTAGTCGAATTAAGTTGGGGGATGCTGAGGGAATTAGATTAGGAAATGAGACACTTAAAGTAGTAAAGGAGTTTTTCCATTTGGGGAGCAAAATAACTGATGATGGTCGAAGTAGAGAGGATATAAGATGTTGACAGTCAATTGGAAGGAAAGCGTTTCTGAAGAAGAGAAATTTGTTAACATCGAGTATAGATTTAAGTGTCAGGAAGTCGTTTCTGAAAGTATTTGTATGGAGTGTAGCCATGTATGGAAGTGAAAGATGGACAATAAATGGTTTAGACAAGAAGAGAATAGAAGCTTTCGAAATGTGGTGCTACAGAAGAATGCTGAAGATTAGATGGGTAGATCACGTAACTAATAAGGAGGTGTTGAATAGGATTGGGGAGAAGAGAAGTTTGTGGCACAACTTGACTAGAAGAAGGGATCGATGGTAGGACATGTTCTGAGGCATCAAGGGATCACCAATTTAGTATTGGAGGGCAGCGTGGAGGGTAAAATTCGTAGAGGGAGACCAAGAGATGAATACATCAAGGAGATTCAGAAGGATGTAGGCTGCACTAGGTACTAGGAGATGAAGAAGCTCACGCAGGATAAAGTAGCATGGGGAGCTGCATCAAACCAGTCTCAGGACTGAACACAACAACAACAACAACAACAAGTCTAGGGGACTGATGACCTCAGATGATAACTCCCATAGAGCTTAGAGTCATTTGAAACATTTTTTTTTCAACCACAACAAAACAAAAATATGGAGTTTTTAACCAAGGGCGGCCTTTTGTGTACACAACGTATCGTTTAAAAGTACCACACTTTTCTACTTAATGAAGGTATATTGTAAATAAGAAAACAACATTGTTATTACAGTTCTGCAAACTTTCGTTCTCCTTAGGTAAGAATCATTTCTATCTTCCTTTCATTGGCGTACGGTCTACCTACACAAACCTAAAACTGCAGATGTTTGACTGAACGACAGCTGTTCAATTTTCCATGTGTTTCTATTTGTTTAGTGTGAACTCTAGCAAGTGGAGCAGATATGTTACTCCGGATACGTGCACTGGGTGTAGCATCGTACCCAAAATCTATTGTGTTTCTTTGGTTTCGAGCAGAGCGAAATGTTTAACCAGAGGTTCACACGTTTGTGCTACCATATGGGAATTTCTCGACCTCCGCTACTGGGGGGAGTATTGTAGGGCACCCTCACCGTCAACAGTTTAGAAGCGCACTACACACAGGAAGCGGCTGCTAGGTTGGATTAAGTATATTAAGACATCTGCCACATTTTCGGAACTTCCTGCCGAAATCGTAGATTAATCACGTGAGTCTATTAAGAACCAGTATCGAATAGCAACGAAGTCCTATATACAGATTCGAATATACACTACTGGCCATTAAAATTGCTACACCATGAAGAAATGCAGATGATAAACGGGTATTCATTGGGCAAATATATTACACTAGAACTTGTAAGTAGGCTGTTTATGTTTTCTTTATGTAAGTACGCTGTTTATGTTTTCTTATTGGCAACGTTACGTAGCGCTCTGTATGAAAATCACTACCTGTGCTGTGTGCAGTCTGTGGCTAGTTTGCATTGTTGTCTGCCATTGTAGTGTTGGGCAGCGGCAGCTGGATGTGAACAGCGCGTAGCGTTGCGCAGTTGGAGGTGAGCCGCCAGCAGTGGTGGATGTGGGGAGAGAAATGGCGGAGTTTTGATATTTGTAAGAATGGATGTTATGAACTGCTATATATATTATGACTATTAAGGTAAATACAATGTTTGTTCTCTATTAAAATCTTTCATTTGCTAACTATGCCTACTAGTAGTTAGTGCCTTCCATAGTTTGAATCTTTTATTTAGCTGGCAGTAGTGGCGCTCGCTGTATTGCAGTAGTTCGAGTAACAGAGATTTTTGGTGAGGTAAGTGATTTGTGAAAGGTATAGATTAATGTTAGTCAGGGCCATTCTTTTGTAGGGATGTTTGAAAGTCAGATTGCGTTGCGCTAAAAAAAAAATTGTGTGTCAGTTTAAGCACAGTCGTGTGTAATTGTTATAAGGGGACGTTTCATATGGCGACCCTGCCAGGATATCTCACTGGAATCTTCTGATTTTTTCTTGTAGTTTGTGTAATTAGTGTAGCTTTTGTTTATTGCTAGTGTGTAATTATAGAGAGAATTTCCTTTGTAGTTGTAGTTTTTCATTGTTGTACACAGTTGTGGCATGCATTTAGATTTGCACCAAGTATTTCGCAGCTGTGCTTGCAATTAACTAGATATTATTTTCAGTGCTATGTTAATGTGTTCCCCTATTTTTGCTCTTCAAATTGTGTTTTTCTGTGTTGTCGTGTGAAATATTGTGACAATAATGGCGTGTGAAAAACGTAACACTAGGCTCCAAAGTAAACTGAGAAATGACAGTGAAGACGAAAGCAGTGTGTTAACGCCACCATGTAATGAATTAACTAATATTCAAAGTAGTAATTTAGTAACTGTGCATAGGGAAATGGAGCGGGCGTCAAATAATGGTGTAGACAGTGAAACAGGTAGTAAACAGGGAAGCATTATCGATCGATCGGTCGGCAACAGCTCGCCTCAGGAATTGGGATTGACAGAACACAACATTGCAAATACTGTAGACTCAGGTTTTGGGTTCTCACCGTTTTCTCAAATAAGTCAAGACACATTTTCTGCTTGTCAAAATGTGAATGTTGCTGGTGCAAATGCACTGCCGAAAAGCGTAGAGGAACAGATTCCAGACACTAATGCATTGTTATTACAATTAATGCAACAAATGGGACAAAATCTTCAAAAGTTAGACACAATGGAACAAAATCAGAGACAAACACAGCAAAAGCTTCAAAAGTTAGACACAATGGAACAACACCAGAGGCAAACACAGCAACAGTTACACGCAATGGAACAAAATCTTCAAAAGTTAGACTCAGTGGAACATAAGCTTGAACAAACACGTGAAGATTTAACTAGTGAGTTACATAACATTGAATCGAAATGTCAAAAAGTCTGTAATGACGTAAAAACACAAATTTGTGAGCATTTTCAACCTATTTTTTCGCGGCATGAAAATGCATTACAGAATCACGAAGCAGCCATAAAAGAACTCCAAACTATTGTTCATGAAAATCATGAGACCTTGCAAGCTAAAATTGACTCAGTTGCATCTACCGATTTGGTTACGCAACTTTCAAAAACTCAAGAAAACTTAAAGGACACAGTAGATACTCTGAAAATTGGTGCAGAAAGACACATGGAGGAAATTAGTTCATTATCAGAGAAAGTAGTTGAACTTTCGGATCAGCTAAATAATTTATCTACGAAGGTAGATGATAATCTGAATGACACAAAACCGGTACTCTTTAATGACACAGAAGAGTGCGAACAAATTAGGAAACTGAATCAAAATCTGAATCAAATTAATACGCAACACCAAAGAGAAATCCGGGAAGTACAACATCAGCTGACATAGGTAATACAAAATTACGTATTTCAGAGGACACTCGCGCCCCAATACGGGAAGAGGGACATAGAAATACGGAAAAGCCACAAAATAATAACACAGGGCATTTCGGAAGTTATGAATTGGCAATGTGCACCGAATTTTGAGATGGAACCGCAAACACGACGTAACAATGACCGACATGTGACTCGCCGACATGATGATTTTGACTATAAGCTGTTCATTACTACACGTAAATTCAAAACGTTTAAGAATTCTGCCAACGACATTCATCCACAAGCATGGCTCCATCAATTCTCTCATTGTTTTCCTCCCAACTGGTCATTGGAGCACAGGTTAGAATTTATGTGTGGCTACTTGGAGAGTGAACCAGCTGTAAGAATGCGATCGGTCATTCACGATTGTCACAGTGAAGGAGAATTTTATCATGTCTTCCTCTCAGCGTATTGGTCTCAAGCTACACTAGACCGAGTAAAACATAGCATCATAATGATGAAACATTTCTAACAATCTGAATATTCCAGTCTTGTGAAATATTTTGAAGACATGTTGCACAAGAATCAATACCTGTCAAACCCATACAACCCCTCAGAACTCATACGCATTTGCTTAATCAAATTACCTGAACATTTACGACATATTATTTTGGCAGGACGTTGCAAAGACGACATTGAAGCTTTTCAGGGACTGTTACAAGAACTGGAAATTGACACTGACAGTCGCGGAAATCGCGGAACGCGAAAACAGGAACACAACAATTACAGGTCACATCCATCACAATTCTGTGACGAAAGAAATAATAACTGGACACGACAATTCTATTCTTACAACGTAAATCGTGACCAAAAGAGACACCACCCATATGACAACCACTGGCAGAGTAAGAGTTACAGAGATAGATCGCATTTCCGTAGTAATGAATATGACAGAGATTACCATAGAAACAGACAATATGGGAACAAAAACAATTATTATCAAGGGAGACAGAATAACTTCAGATGCAACGGTCCAGCGCTTAGATACGATTCAGGGAGAAATTCTCCACCATGTGACCGACAAGAAAGAAACAATGAAATCTACCGATGTTACGACAGATGAGATAATCGTAACAACAGACCTGAATTGCATCAGAACTGGCGGGACTCAAACAGAGCAGGGCACTTTCGACAACGTGAATTTCTAGAAGTTAGGTCTCCAAATCCCAATAACGACGCGCGCCAACAAAGGAATAGACAATGACTCACACCGCAGGCAGCCACTTGCGCCCGCTGGCTCAGGGAAATATAACATAGACGCTAACCTTGGGAAAAATTCCAGTATTCTTTACCGACGTATACCACATGATAAAAAATGCGTTGAAGTTGAAACTCTGCGTACTAGGAAGAGTAAAGGTTTACCCCACATTTCACATGTAAAACCGTTTATTGAAAGATAATCTGCTTTTTAACTTTGTCTTTGCCATAAATACGTTACAGCACAGTACTTTCACCATCACAACAATAAGCGTAATAACTAAGATATCTCTACGCAAAGCATTTCACTTTCGTGTATCATGAGGTAAGTACATTTATTTCTACAGAACTTAGCTTTCGGAGGAAAATAACTACGACACTTCCACAGAGATTATCTTACAACAAGATGCACATTTAGCGCTACAGGACACGCATTTCAGTGATTAATTTTGTACTTAAACATTTATTTTTAAAGATTTTTGAATTACGAAGAAAGTTTTTTGTGATACATTTCATTCCATTGCTGTAATCTGTAACACCTGAGGGTATAATTACATTAATCCTCAGGGGGGTACACGCTTACTTTGTGTACCATGTGTTTGGCAAGCACAAGGAGCCCTAGCTAATATGGTATTTCCATATACAACTTTACACATCGGTACCATATTTCTCTAACACAAATTACACAGCTATCTGATCATTTAACTGAGAGAGACAAACTTTTTTATTACGTCAGTGATACATGTTTACGCAATTACACTGTTGGATAACTTCACACTTACGAAATTGTACAAGGTGAGTCAAAAAGAATACCACAACATTAAAAATGTGTATTTAATGAAAGAAACATAATATAACCTTCTGTTATACATCATTACAAAGAGTATTTAAAAAGTTTTTTTTCACACAAAACAAGTTCAGAGATGTTCAATATGGCCCCCTCCAGACACTCGAGCAATATCAACCCGATACTCCAACTCGTTCCACACTCTCTGTAGCATATCAGGCGTAGCAGTTTGGATAGCTGCTGTTATTTCTCGTTTCAAATCATCAATGGTGGCTGGGAGAGGTGGCCAAAACACCATATCGTTAACATACCCCCATAAGAAAAATTCGCAGCGGGTAAGATCAGGGCTTTTTGGAGGCCAGTGATGAAGTGCTCTGTCACGGGCTGCCTGGCGGCCGATCCATCGCCTCAGGTAGTTGATGTTCAGGTAGTTATGGACAGATAAGTGCCAATGTGGTGGCGCTCCATCCTGCTGAAATATGAATTGTTGTGCTTCTTGTTCGAGCTGAGGGAACAGCTAATTCTCTAACATCTCCAGATACTGTAGTCCAGTTACAGTAGCACCTTCGAAGAAAAAGGGACTTTATTGGTTGAAATGGCACAGAAAACGTTCACCTTAGGCGAGTTACGTTCATACTGAGTTGTTTAATACACCACCTATCAGGAGGTTTAACACCATACTTCGTTCGAAATGCACGCTGAACAACTGTCGTCGATTCACTTCTGCCGTACTCAATAACACAAAAAGCTTTCTGTTGAGCGGTCGCCATCTTAGCATCAACTGATGCTGACGGCTAGTCAACAGCGCCTCAAGCGAACAAATGTACAACTAAATGAAACTTTATAGCTCCCTTAATTCGCTGACAGATAGTGCTTTGCTCTGCCTTTTGTCGTTGCAGAGTTTTAAATTCCTAAATTTGTGGTATTCTTTTTGAATCACCCTGTATTTTGTCTGTACTGTGTGAACTCTTCATATTTTTTCAGAACCAATGTGATACTGTGAGAGCTTTGAATGATGTATTTGGTATGAGATCATGATTTTTAAAGTACGTTTGAGGTAGATGACACTATTGAAATGAGCAGAGAATTTTCGTTAGGTTTTGAAATTATTGCAGAAAGCTACGACGATTTTGAGATTTGACTGAGGGTGTTTTGATGTTATTTTTACGACGACGATGTGTATTATGCTGTTGAGGTATGTTTATGATCAATAAGCCGATGTTATATGAGAAATTTGATTATGCTACGTATTTATGATGATGAAATATTGAAGAAATGTCAACGAATAAGGTAAGGAATAATGAGTAGTGTTTAGGGACTCTGGTTTGTGAAAAAGGTTGTTGGAAACCAAGAATTGTACTTGAAGAGTTATGAAATGTATGTAAATGCGTGAATGTATTACAATGCCGACGAAAATTTTTTGGACAGTGTTATATCAATAGCATTTTTGTTTCTACAGATTTGTAACGCAAATTCTTGACCTGTGAAATAATTTTATATGAGACTGTCACTGTAGCGGAAACTGCTGTCGTAAATATTTCAGTAAGAAAGGTAAGTGACCTTGACGTAATGCGTTTTGGGCGCCCAGCTGAGAGGTAGTCGTCTGACAAAAGAAAGCCATTAGGTGGAGAAAAAAAAAGAGGTCATTATCCTCGCCATTGACATTCCTTTGTAAAAAGCATCGTAAATACGACACCCTCAAACTTGAAAACATGATAAGACTGTGGAGCTCTTAATTTATGATATTTACTGCAATGCCTAATGAAATGACGAGAAATATTTTTATGTCTATCATTTTCTTTAATATCTAGATTCTAGTTGCACTGCAGCATTGTTTAAAATAAAATTTTATGAATGTACTAATATAGATATTTTATGCCTACAGATCCAGTAAACAATAACTTAAAAAAAAAACGAAGGAGCACAAAAAGACATTTCCCTTCACAGGACTTGCATACATAATTTTCTTTTCAACTACTTGGCAATATTTTTTGTAGAATAAGTTGTGGTGCAGCACTTTAATTACATAGACATTAAGATGTGAATATAAATTTCCCTTATCTGCATTGTTGTTTTTACTGCAATATTTTTTCTGCTTGAGCTATGTCATGTTTAGGTATAAGTTACTGCTGTTTGCCAGGCATAGTGTTACTGAATTTGACTTTCTGTTACTCTTCTAAGCTAGTTTTACTACTGATTTATTTTTCTTGTTTGCTGCACAGTGCCTTATATTAGTTGTAGTACTGCAATTGCTTTGCCTATTTAAAATTTTTGTCCGTGATGTTTGTGTTAATTGTTTTATGCTGCTGCATTGCCTCATCCCTTAGTTTAGCATCTGAGCTCAGTAGATTTAAGTTAGCTTAAGAGGGGGTAGCCTATAAGAGAATGAGTTGCGATGAATTTGAAGAAATGCACTGAGAGGTTATACGAGAAAAATACAGAAAGCGTGCTTGGATAGGATTTTTTTGGTGGAAGCAAAGGTTGAAATAAGACGAAAGGTCTATGGAATGAAGTTTTGGGTTGGACTGCAGTACCAAATGTTACACTGAAAACAAACCCTGTCCTTTCCTTTTGTGTTATCCCACTATGTGTTTGTGTACCCTTGTGTATTTGTTTTCTTCCTGTCTCTGTGTAGTTTCATAGAATTTTTTCTTCTTCTAATACTAAGCTATATTCACTATGATGAGGAATACTGTTATCCTCAAATATAATTGGCATTAATAATATGTTATTTACTTTGTAAAGATGTTAGACATTATTAATTCTGTTCTGTTTTGTTGCTCATGTGTGAAGTTGATGTTTTGAAAGTTATTCTGATCTTTTATGTATGTACTCATGTCATAATTCCTGTAACACTGATGCATATGTTATTTCGAATCTTTTGTAAAGCCTGTACAACAAATGTTATCTGTATTGTTATGTTCTTTAAGATGTATTTTGTACCTTAGTAATTGTATTCTTACGTTATAAAATTGTAATTGACACCAGTTCATCATATTATTAACTTATAAGTTCCATTTCACTGCACACGTTTCTGTTGGTCATAGTATATGGACAATATGTGAGAAGTATGGACTGTTAGTGTTTGCACGTGTGTTAACATTTCAGCAAGGGACTGGATAACAGCATTGCTGGTCCTAAGGACAATTCCAAAAAGTTTGTGAGTGCACAAGTAGTGGTTATGGACTTGCTATATTATCCGCAAGACCCTTCATTGGTGATTGTGCACCTGCACAGTCACAACAGATGACTGCTGGCCATCTCTACAAGGACTACAGTGGGTCTGCATCTTTGATGACTAACCAATACCATTATTTCTACAAGGACTACAGTGGGTCTACACCTCTGCTGACCCACCAGTACCATTATTTCTACAAGGACTGCAGTGGGTCTGCACCTCTGGTGGTCCACCAATACCGTAATCTCTACCAGGACTACAGTGGATCTACTCTGTGATGATCTAACTACCAATATTCTTCAAAACGTCGAATGACTCTGCTGTGGGTTTGCTCTGTTGTGGCCCATTACCTGTCAGCATGTCAAGAGTCAGCACTGTCTTTCAGTTGGAAGGACAACACTACTTCTTCAAGACTGCATGGAAATCCACTACTTCCGTGTGCATTGTCTTTTACTGCTCAGACTTTGAAAAAAAAAAAAACACTGAAATTTTACTGTGATGAACAATCTGGACTGTCTTTATGGGACTGTGAGAATATTTTAGATTTTGACCAACATTGTATCAGTAAGTGTGTGCATTTGATATCTTTGTTATTGTAATTATGAAGAATTTTGTCAAATCATTATTGCCCACTGCCCAAAACCATTTGTAAAATTTTTTGTGGGGAGCATGGGGGCTATGTAGGTAGGCTGTTTATGTTTTCTTTATGTAAGTAGGCTGTTTATGTTTTCTTATTGGCAACGTTACGTAGCGCTCTGTATGAAAATCACTACCTGTGCTGTGTGCAGTCTGTGGCTAGTTTGCATTGTTGTCTGCCATTGTAGTGTTGGGCAGCGGCAGCTGGATGTGAACAGCGCGTAGTGTTGCACAGTTGGAGGTGAGCCGCCAGCAGTGGTGGATGTGAGGAGAGAAATGGCGGAGTTTTGATATTTGTAAGAGTGGATGTTATGAACTGCTATATATATTATGACTATTAAGGTAAATACAATGTTTGTTCTCTATTAAAATCTTTCATTTGCTAACTATGCCTATTAGTAGTTAGTGCCTTCCGTAGTTTGAATGTTTTATTTAGCTGGCAGTAGTGGCGCTCGCTGTATTGCAGTAGTTCGAGTGACGGAGATTTCTGGTGAGGTAAGTGATTTGTGAAAGGTATAGATTAATGTTAGTTAGGGCCATTCTTTTGTAGGGATTTTTGAAGGTCAGATTGCATTGCGCTAAAAAAAAAAATATTGTGTGTCAGTTTAAGCACAGTCGTGTATAATTGTTATAAGGGGACGTTTCAAACTGACATGTGATTATATTTTCACGCAATTTTGGTGCATAGATCCTGAGCAATCAGTACCCAGAACAACCACCTCTGGCCGTAATAATGGCTTTGTACGCCTGGACATTGAGTCAAACAGAGGTAGGATGGCGTGTACAGGTATAGCTGCCCATGCAGCTTCAACACGATACCACAGTTCATGAAGAGTAGTGACTGGCGTATTGTGACGAGCCAGTTGCTCGGCCACCATTGACCAGACGTTTTCAATTGGCGAGAGATCTGGAGAATGTGCTGGCCAGGGGAGCAGTTGAACATTTTCTGTATCCAGAAAGGCCTGTAGAGGACCTGCAACATGAGGTCGTGCATTATCCTGCTGAAATGTAGGGTTTCGCAGGAATCGAATGAAGGGTAGAGCCACGGGTCGGGACACATCTGAAATGTAACGTCCACTGCTCAAAGTACCGTCAGTGGGAACAAGAGGTGACCGAGACGTGTAACCAATGGCACCCCATACCATCACGCCGGCTGATACGCCAGTGTGGCGATGACAAATACACGCTTCCAATGTGCATTCACAGCGAAGTCGCCAAACACGGATGCTGGCATCATGATCCTATAAACAGAACCTAAATTCATCCGAAAAAATGACGTTTTGCCATTCGTGCACCCTGTTTCGTCATTGAGTACACCATCGCAGGCCCTCCTGGCTGTGATGCAGCCTCAACGGACACCGTAGCCATGGTCTCCGAGCTGATAGTCCATGCTGCTGCAAACGTCGTCGAACTGTTCGTGCAGATGGTTGTTGTCTTGCAAACGTCCCCATCTGTTGGTCCACGGATCGAGACGTGGCTGCACGATCCGTTACTGCCATGCGGATAAGATGCCTGTCATCTCGACTGCAAGTGATACGAGGGCGTTCGGATCCAGCACGGCGTTTCCTACTACCCTCCTGAACCCAAAGATTCCATATTTTGCTAACAGTAATTGGATCTCGACCAACGCGAGCAGCAATGTCGCGATCCGATAAACCGCAATCACGATAGGCCACAATCCGACCTTTATCGAAGTCGGAAACGTGATGGTACGCATTTCTCCTCCTTACACGAGGCATCACAATAACGTTTCACCAGGCAACACCGGTCAACTGCTATTTGTGTATGAGAAATCGGTTGGAAACTTTCCTCATGTCAGCACGTTGTAGGAGTCGCCACAGGTACCAACCTTGTGTGAATGCTCCGAAAAGCTAATCATTTGCTCGTCACAGCATCTTCTTCCTGTCGGTTAAATATCACGTCTGTAGCACGTCATCTGTGTGGTGTAGCAATTTTAATGGCCAGTAGTGCATATCGTGAGGATAGGGTACACGCCAGTGGTGGGTACGTATCTGTTTCAAGTAACGAATTCGATAACATCTGGTGAGGTTTGTGGTTGTCATCGTAAGACACCACTCGTGAGCTGGCAGTCAAAAGCCCACCCGTGCGAATTTTAGTATCTGCGAACCTTGATGGGTGGCGCCAGCGTGGCAGTATAAGCAAATCAGGTACCGCACTTCCCCTCTCTGGAAAGGCAACAGGACACTAGCGCCCTCTCCGGCGCTGGCAAAAAAGGACGTCGACGACAGCGCTCGAAGGCCAGTTCGTTAGCATACATCGTCTCCACAGTTTGACAGCTCAGTTTCACAGGAAAGTGGCTGCAGACGTCATAGTTAGTTATGTCTGCGAGAACCAGCGCAGCTACATAGTTTATTGTTGAGAAGACAAAAACTTTATTCAGAGAAGGAAACGCTTGTTATATTCTGCACGACAGCTTCTTAAAAGATAACTAAATTTGGTTGATTATTCAATTATGGCACTGTCCATTGACATTCTGTAATGCGACGAGCCACCCCGCTCTGTCTCTTGTTTCCTAGTCTACGACTTACCGTTGTGACCGTCCGAGATACGAGGGTCGTCCACAAAGTAAGTTCTGTTCCAATTTCCTGCCGCAGCAGCGCTACGATCGCAGTCCCGCGCATGCGCTGCAGTTACTCTGACTCAAGGAGAAGACACGTACGCCATTTTCTGATCGCTGCTGCCGACGTGTGCTTTGTAGTGCTTCACACTTCATCCTCAACGAAGGTTAAGCCTAAACAAATCTTGTCACCTCGAAAAGTCATGTGCACCGTTTTTTGGGACAGAAATGGCATTTTGCTGCTTGATTTCTTACCACGAGGGCAAACAGTCAATGCACATGGTTACTGCTAGACCATTAAGAAATTGCGCCGCTCAATACAGAAAAAGTGCCAAGTATTACTGTCCTAAGGTGTTGTTTTTTTTCCCACGATAATGCCCGACCTCACACGGCGAATGTGGCCAAACAACTCATACGTGAATTTCACTGGGACACGTTTGATCATCTTCCGCATAGCCCGGACCTCACTCCTAGCGGCTTTCATCTCTTCTTACACCTAAAATGTGTCCTTGGTGGTCAACACTTCAACGATGATGACGGGCTGAAAGAACATGTTAACACATGGTTGAATACACAGGCGGCAACCTTCTATGAAGAAGGCATAGAAAAAATTGTGCCCCGCTGTGACAAGTGCCTACAAAATTTCGGAAGCTATATAGAAAAGTAGTTCAATAGTTGAAGATTTTTGTGCAATAAATATTTTTCCTTTATCTGTACACGTTTGTTTTATATAGCCACACGGAACTTACTTTGTGGACAGACCTTCTACAACGACGAGGTCGATTGCTCCAACAAGAATAAAAATCGAGCAAGGTATCGTTCCCCTTTTGCCTGGTAAACATTGGCTTGATTTTTTTTTGTTGTAGACTAAATGTTGTTTGGTATTTTTGAATGTCCACCCATAGGAAGTTTGAGGGACATCGGCCGCTCACTTATGTAATAAAGTGGAACACCTTCAGCAGTCCTTATGGTGCTGTTTATCAAATGACTGCCAGTTTAGGTTCTTCAGTGCACCATCTACAAGTCTTAATTGGCTCTGAGGGTGTTAACTCCAATCGTATACACGATTCATCAGTGGCCAACATCTATAACCTGGTTTTCGCTAACTACCTGTAACAACGGTGTTGTGTGTCAAACAGTTAACCACCGTCTTGGTGTGCTCAAGATAAATGCGACGCACTGTATGTGGAATCTGATGTAACTAATTTAGTATGCCGTTAATGCCGTCAAATAATACGGACGAGTTGTTTGGTACCGCAGAAAATCATGTAATTAGTCTGTGTGGAGTTCGATGTACTGAGACACATCTAATTGCTCTAAATCGCAAATTGCCCAATGTGCGAATAACTAGTCGAAAAATGTAAAAATCAGTACCCACCGTTGTTAGACGTTGGTGCGATTAAATACTGGTACATATAGAGTGCTCAGGCAGATCAATAATGCAATAAATTACTTAAAAATATATTGTACAGCGACATCATACGCAATCTGTTGACACTGGAAAAGCTTTTTCAAAAGTAACGAAATACACAAATACACGCAATGGACGATTATGAAGAAATATTGATATCCAGCACTACTGATAAATTGTTCGAGGAATCTGTGCAGAAACACCATAGAGACTGTTATAAATATCACACTGGCAGTAGAAAATGAAGGCTGATACAAATACAGAACATTCCTGCGAGGCAATTGTAAGTAACGTATCCAGAGTATTAAAAGCTAATAAAAAGCTATGAATCTACTGATGAATAGACAAATTTGTATCAACATTAAAATAATACAAAGATTTGAACACTTTAATTGTCTGTAAATAGCACAGAGGCAAATGTGTCATTACGAAAATATATTCTTAACGATAAGCTACTATTCAGGAAACGAAAATAACGTGGGAATCAACTGTATGAAACGATGTTTAGCTACATGGAGTTGAAGACAATTATGTGTTACAAAAGAGAAGCAACAGAACCATATTCGAATATCAAATGTGTTTTATTGTAATATTGTCCTGTTACACAACAACGCTTTCAATAAACGACGATGATATACAGTGATATAAAACCATTCTCGGTTTCATGCAATGAGCTTGTAGAAGTCTTATGGCCATGTTTCTAGAGAGAAGGGGACGATGCCTTAAGGCGAAACATTCGAGTCCAAACGAGACTTGAATTTCTCCGAGAACTCAAATTTAAGAGTTTATGTTACTTAGTTTTACTGCGGCAGGCGTTTGCACCTGTTCTAAATTTCTGTCCTGTCAGTCTCCTTAAAACAGATCTCCCCTTTCCGGGGCTTCGGCTATAGTTCCACTCTACGCTGCCCTCGGCATCCCTCGTCTTCTTCTCACTGGCGGACACCAGTTCAAACATCGTTGTTGTTCCACCCGTCGGACGTGCCTCTAGTCTCTAGTTCGGCTTCAAACACTATGTGCCATATGCTTTCAACCACAGCACGTAACAATACTTTTTTGGTTCGCCTGGACATGTGCGGACTCTAAAAGATATGTTTCATGTTGTGACAGCCACACTCGCATGAATTATACTGTGGGATGTGCCCAAGTCAGACCGCCTAGTCTTACCGATACCGGAACACTTCCACATTTCTTACTCGAACTCAGAATCCAAATTTTTACTTTGGCCACTTTCGACAAGAAGCTATTTGGCCTTATACAAAATGGTTCAAATGGCTCTAAGCACTATGGGACTTAACATCTGAGCTCATCAATCCCATAGACTTAGAACTACTTAAGCCAAACTAACCTAAGGACATCACACACATCCATGCCCAAGGCAGGATTCGAACCGGCGACCATAGCAGCAGCGCGGTTCCAGACTGAAGCGCCTGGAACCGCTCGGCCACAGCAGCCAGCGGTCTTGTTCATAATAACTGTTAGTGCCCATTGTTTATGTATCCATTAACTTTCTCATTTAGTAAATGGCATCATCCTTATCCAGAGCCATAAATACCTGACCGTCAGCCAACAGCAATGGATTTAAACCTTGATATTGTATTCTCATACCCAAATTTCTGCGCTGTCTATTCCAGTGACCAAGAATAACTTCCAAACAAAACATAGATTAGGTTATTGTCACAGAACATCATTGACTTAATCCTTTACTTGTCTCAGTATTTTCCGATATCAACCAACCTTCACAAGTGTTCCATCCTTTCTACAGATCTTATTAATGCCCCATTCACTTCAACCTTTTCCGATACTGTCCATAACATCATCCTTGGTACAGGATCATAGGACTTTTCTTAATCAACAACCACCAAGAGGAGATCTTGAATTTTGCGACCTTCTTCTGACACGTCTCGCGTACACAAGAGATACTATCGACACAGCTTTTCCCAACTGTAAAACCCGACTGTTACTGTGGTACAAAAATCTGTGCAACTTTCTCCAATCTATTCTGTGTTATACTCCTTAACAACCTACTCACTGAAGTCTTTACAATTATTCCCCTGTAATTACTCGGACCTCTTCTGCTCTCTTTCTTATACTGGTGGTGATGTATGACACTTTCCATTCTTAGGATGCTTCATCCCCATGTACCACTTTATTAAAAGTAGTTACTAGTTGCTGTTGGATCCTCTGCCCTTTAATAATTCTACTACTGTACATACAGGAACGGCTGTTTTTCCATTTTCTGATTTTTGAAGGGCCTGGCAAACTTCATTAGCAGCCACCACTTCCATCCGATTAATGTCCACTTCATTCTACTTTCCTCAAAACTATTCTCTATCCTCTATAAGAAGAAAGTGTTATACACTCAGAAATAACAATCATTCTACCTCCTAATTTTAGCTGGAGTTCTCACTTCACGCATATATTGTCAAGCTTCTGATGTTCTACGTCGGCACATCCGTTCTCGTGCGACTCCTCTTTATCTCGGGTAACCATCTTTCTTACTTCTCTCTTAATTGCATTGTAGTGATGTCTATCTTCGTGCCTTTTAGGGTTTAACCATTTCTGGTAAGCAGTCTTCTTTTCTTCGGTCCTTTAACGTCTCAGTCATCCTCTCGGCTCCGTCTTCTTTCTTCTCTTCCAAGCGCCTCCTCAGCAGCTCCCAATAAGCATGATTGTAGTTCTCGTACAGTGATGTTGCAGTTCCGTCCGTATGAAATCTAAGTTTCTAGTCAACTCCTCTCTGGTATATGTCTCGTCTACTCCGGTCCTGCAGAAGCCCTACTTTTAGCCGTGGGATTTCTGTACTGAGTCCTTCTTCCTGTTACCTCTCAAAGTCTTTGTATCTTAGGGGAATTATGATTCTTTCTAATACCGTCTGGTGATGTGTTCCGCTCATTCTGGCCCTCGAAACAATCTTCGCATTATGAACTACCTACTTGGCAATTACTAAATCTATAACTGACCTTAAATCCCTAGTTCGTGGAATTCATGTGTACCTATGGATTCCCTTGTATTGGAAAAACCCATTCATAATTTGACATCGCGTCTAATTACATACTTCAATTAATGTGCTCCAATTCTTGACATTATTTCTTCATCGATTTTCCCAAGCACACTATTATTTAATCGAGATCCAGCTCTGCTGTAGAACTCTCCCAGAACAAACACTTCCAGATGCGTAGAGGTTGAACCAGTCGTATCTCTAAGACAGTCAAAATATTCCTCTTTATCAGCGATGGTAGCATCGTCACAGGAATCATATGTTGCTGTTATAAGCACATCACTACCAAACATTTCAGTCACCAACTGGAAGAACCTCTCATTCACTTCATCCCTGTGCTTTATTCTTCCTTTCCACCTATAGTAAAATACACACCCCAACTTTACCCAGTCCGCTTTTGTCAACACCACTTCATACATGCGGGTACTTCTTAACATTTTCACTCGCTATACCTTTCTTTTTCGTTTATGTCAAAACTATAATATCTACTTGTTTCTCAGTCTCTGATATGACCTCGTAGAATTTATTACTCAGGCCCTAACTGTTACATGTTCCAATTCGAATAGTTATTTACGAAACCATTACCGCTTTCCATTATATACACAGGTTTCTTGCTTTCTGAGGTACGTAGCAAAACTCTTACGTATATGGGGAGCCAATCGGTAACAGAGCCCCCAATCTGGAGGACCAGGCGACTTCTCTTTCGGGCATACCCTCGCCGTAGCGGGTCTTTTTTCATTGCGGTTGTGAGATCCCTGTTCTCATCGCTTTTATACTGCCCGTAAAATCGAGGTTGCTTCATCTGCCAGCTCTGCCGTTCCGATTGTCTCCTTATCCGCCTTCACAGCCCTTGAAGCTTCCGCCGTATCCTGGCAGAGGGCTCTCACGAAGTGCTATCACAGGGCCAAGTGACCCAAGGTTTCTTAAGCAGGTGTTATTCTTCACTTTTCTCAGCCGGGCCTGGAGCCTGCTATGGTGAAGATTTTTATCAAGCTTCACATTCGCTACTACTGACCAAGCATAATGAATTCAGAATTCTAGACGGGTGCTGGATTTATGACTAGTAAGAAAACATGCTCGCTCACTCCGCACCAAGATTCATTTTCTGCCACTAGCAGAATCGGCATACAAATGGCAAACGCGAGCACCTCTGCCTCCCATCGATTTCCGATGCCAGCGGTTTCTGCGACAGATGTTTGCAAGGGACGCTACAAAATATCTGAAACTCAATTTCGGCGCGAGGAGAGGTCGTTAAATCTGACGCCGAGGCTGTTGGACGTGATCTTCAATTCTGACGTCACGCGATGCCGTGCGGTTAGCGGCGCGGAAGGCACCGAAAGTTGCATCCCGCTCAATCGGACGAGCACGTTTAAATTCGGGCGGATCTAGGCAGGACCCACAGTTACATTTTCCAGATTCTTCTAGTGAGTAGCAAACACGATAGTTTTACAACTTGCTTTGTGGTGTCTGTAAGAAATTCACATACGTTAGAAACTGTCGTACAGTACAATACTAAGAATCTTTTTAACATTTCGCAGTTTCCAATATTTTCGCTCTAATTAATCTGCTTATATGCGTTTTCCGGTCATCAGATCCAAGAAAGATGCATTAGTTTGACTACCACGTCTCATTCTCTCACTGTTCTTTTTCTGCAGGAACTTCTGCGGAAATTAATTAAAACTTTATCTCTTGTGTCACTACCGAAATTATCTTCTTTGAAGTGACCACCCGGTCTGGCTGTACCCGTTGTTAGTGATAAAACGTTAGGGCTACAGATTTTCATTTGGTTCATGGCTCATGGTATGAGTAATTAAATAATACGTGTATGACAAATTATCTGTTTATCTTAAGTTCTAGAGGGGCTTCTTCACAATAATAGTATGTCGCCAAGCGCTGGTACTCAAAGATTCGTCCGTCTGCTACCAGAACCAGAATGAAAGAGAACGAGAAGTTTGCAAGAATTTTCATTTATTTGTAAAACAAGATAGGTGGGAAGTTCATTAACATATAATATTAATACCGCAGCCGAAGGTTGCACCATTCTCCTCTGCATCACTGTAGACTTACGAAGTTTCGCCGCCTCGGGACGTTATACTCATCTACATTGAAGTACTAGTTGGAGAAACGTCACCACAGTTCTTAGTACACCCAGCGCACGTAATGACTTAACAGTTCTTTCACAGTTGTTGAAGCATTTATTAAAATCTGATAAGGTTTGGAACCTGCAGAATACTATACTGAAGTAACAGAAATTGATGTACTATAACCGAAACAGTTATGGGTTTGGGCATGGTCGAACACGTCAAGAAAATGTAAGACTTTAACGCATTTTGAATGGTAATAACTGGATATTTTATAACCTTTTGTCGTTTTTGGACTGGTTTGATGCGACCCACATTGATTGTCGATTCACTGCTTACTAAGTCATGGCATACAACATCCAAAATGATAAGGTGGACGAAGTGAAGTTCTTTATGTTTTTTGGAGGCGAAAGTAAAGCATGTCGGACGAAGCAAGTTTGGCATAAGAAACGGACTAGTACAAACCAATGCGGGAGACTGGTTTTGACGAAGTAAATGTTTGTTGGCCGGTCGTGACTTGAGTGTGTATATCTCAATTCTCGAGTCATTTTCTGATAAATACAAGGTTTCTGGTTTGCGTCCGGTCCAACGTACACATTTAACCTGCCTCGACTCTTCGTGGTTTCAATCAGCAACAATCTTACAGCGGCAGTAGAATCTAAACTGCAGAAGATGGGATAATGCATTGTCGTGTGCAGCGCTACTATGAATTATTTATCTAGGTTTGAAAGCTCCTTTCCTTTAATCATCAGTCTTCTGACTGGAATCAGTCTTCTGATTGGACTGACGCTCCCATCTACGAATTTCTCCTGTGTCAGCCTTCTCATCTAAAAGTAGCTGTGGAAACGTACGCCCTACATTGTTTGCAGGATGTACTCGTGTCATAGTTCTTTTACGGGTGCAAATGTCACTGAGAACAACTTTTATATATCCGTCGATTCTGTGGTCAACCTAATCATTTATTACCTCATCATTCCACCTAACTTTCAACGTCCTTTTGTAGAATCACATCGCAAGTGCTGAGAATATCTTCTTTTACAGTTTTACCACAGTATGTGCAGTATGTGACTCATTTCCGCAGAATTCTGTGCTCCATACGCACATTCCCATACCTCCATTTTTAAATTAAAGCCGATGTTTCGTATTAGTAGATTTCTTTTACCTAGAAATTACTTTTACGGAGATTCACCGACAGTAATGGGAAGCCCCGCTTGAAGAGAACAACGACCGAATGTTTGAGACTATGCGGAAATCAAAACATTGTTACGTCGCAAATTTGTTTCATTCACTTCACTATAATTTCGGTCTTGGATCACAATGTTAATTTGTATTAGGTTATTAGTTTTGGTCGGTAATAATCATCTTCGGACCTACAAAAATATAAGCTCACAGTTGTAGCCTAATTTGCACACGTACTATATGCCTGTAGAGCAGAAAACACTACAAAACAACTCACCAACATATCCCTACTTGAGTGGAAATACGTTGCATTACACATATCACGCCATTAAAAGTGATGATGCAGTCAAAATCATTAGGCACTTCGGCTTCGACAAAAAAATAAAATTATAGTGTGTAAAGAACACGATGCAGCGCACATACTGTATATGAAGGGAGAGTTAATTAAACTAGCGTGCAGCGGCAAGAGGCATGCCTCCACCAAAACCCGCTAGAAGTGGCTGCTGCACGGCAGTTAACATGAAAACTTAGTTTACTTTTTATAAAAGACAATGTACAATAAATTTATACGAAAAGTCTGCTTTATTGAACAATTATGATAGAGGACTATATAGTCTCTTTACACAATCAAAAAAATTTAATTACACAAATAATTGCAGCTCACTAATGAAAACATTATCAAATGTGGACAATACACTCACGCTACATGCCCGGCAGGTGGGTGCTCGCAATAAGGGAAAGGCACAACAGTAAAACTGAATAAAAATACACTCCTGGAAATGGAAAAAAGAACACATTGACACCGGTGTGTCAGACCCACCATACTTGCTCCGGACACTGCGAGAGGGCTGTACAAGCAATGATCACAAGCACGGCACAGCGGACACACCAGGAACCGCGGTGTTGGCCGTCGAATGGCGCTAGCTGCGCAGCATTTGTGCACCGCCGCCGTCAGTGTCAGCCAGTTTGCCGTGGCATACGGAGCTCCATCGCAGTCTTTAACACTGGTAGCATGCCGCGACAGCGTGGACGTGAACCGTATGTGCAGTTGACGGACTTTGAGCGAGGGCGTATAGTGGGCATGCGGGAGGCCGGGTGGACGTACCGCCGAATTGCTCAACACGTGGGGCGTGAGGTCTCCACAGTACATCGATGTTGTCGCCAGTGGTCGGCGGAAGGTGCACGTGCCCGTCGACCTGGGACCGGACCGCAGCGACGCACGGATGCACGCCAAGACCGTAGGATCCTACGCAGTGCCGTAGGGGACCGCACCGCCACTTCCCAGCAAATTAGGGACACTGTTGCTCCTGGGGTATCGGCGAGGACCATTCGCAACCGTCTCCATGAAGCTGGGCTACGGTCCCGCACACCGTTAGGCTGTCTTCCGCTCACGCCCTAACATCGTGCAGCCCGCCTCCAGTGGTGTCGCGACAGGCGTGAATGGAGGGACGAATGGAGACGTGTCGTCTTCAGCGATGAGAGTCGCTTCTGCCTTGGTGCCAATGATGGTCGTATGCGTGTTTGGCGCCGTGCAGGTGAGCGCCACAATCAGGACTGCATACGACCGAGGCACACAGGGCCAACACCCGGCATCATGGTGTGGGGAGCGATCTCCTACACTGGCCGTACACCACTGGTGATCGTCGAGGGGACACTGAATAGTGCACGGTACATCCAAACCGTCATCGAACCCATCGTTCTACCATTCCTAGACCGGCAAGGGAACTTGCTGTTCCAACAGGACAATGCACGTCCGCATGTTTCCCGTGCCACCCAACGTGCTCTAGAAGGTGTAAGTCAACTACCCTGGCCAGCAAGATCTCCGGATCTGTCCCCCATTGAGCATGTTTGGGACTGGATGAAGCGTCGTCTCACGCGGTCTGCACGTCCAGCACGAACGCTGGTCCAACTGAGGCGCCAGGTGGAAATGGCATGGCAAGCCGTTCCACAGGACTACATCCAGCATCTCTACGATCGTCTCCATGGGAGAATAGCAGCCTGCATTGCTGCGAAAGGTGGATATACACTGTATTAGTGCCGACATTGTGCATGCTCTGTTGCCTGTGTCTATGTGCCTGTGGTTCTGTCAGTGTGATCATGTGATGTATCTGACCCCAGGAATGTGTCAATAAAGTTTCCCCTTCCTGGGACAATGAATTCACGGTGTTCTTATTTCAATTTCCAGGAGTGTATCATTGGACGCTACAACTTCACGGCTCACCTCATCAACACAATAACCGTAATTATAAAGTATCAGTATGGTAAAACCGGCGTTATAAGAACACAGTTTAAAAAGATATAATAACACATACACTGCAACTGGAATCCCAAGCCACTGTGCAACATAATTGCTCAAGAAATTTCTTGTGTTTGGCTCATGAATAAAACGTTTTTTTTTTTTTTTTTTTTTTTTTTTTTTTTTTTTTTTTTTTTTTTTTTTCTGGGCGGGCTCCTCTCATGCATTCCACTCTCTAAGCAAGAGTAGATAAAATGGCTCTGAGAAAAGTAATAGGGTAGCGTGAAAAAATTACTGAGAAATAGTATTATCTGATCATGTGAGCACGAATAGTTTTTATTACAAAATAGCGAAAACGAATTTGAACACTTTGCAGAACATCTTTCTACAAGGCAACAGCATTACAGCAGAATTCTGTGGGATAGGAATACAAAAGTTGGTCAGACGATGTGACAAGTGATTCACTTCTTTTTGTGACTATGTCGAATAACAGGTCAAACATTGCTCTAAATGGTGCCAATAAAGCAGCTGTTGTGACTATGACGCCTTTATCTTTTTAAAAAGATAATGAAACTTACTTTCTGGATGCGCTTCATAAAATACACATAGACAAAAAATTGAGGGAAAAAGAAGGAAATAGAGAAAAACTCTGCCGCCTGATAAATACAGCCAGAAGCTGAATCGTCCACAGCTCGCGGTGCCACATCAAAGTCGGCAATGTGAATCGGTACCACAGACGTTAGCGAGGGCTTGCTGCAATCCACAACAACGTATGGGAGGCACTCCAGAAAACCATGCCTCCTTCTCAGTACAGCAGCGCCGTCACACTGAGGTCAATACAGGGTCGAGCGCCGGCCGGGGCGGCCGAGCGGTTCTATACGCTACAGTTTGGCACCGCGCGACCGCTACGGTCGCAGGTTAGAATCCTGCCTCGGGCATGGATATGTGTGATGTCCTTAGCTTAGTTAGGTTTAAGTAGTGCTAAGTTCTAGGGTACTGATGACCTTAGCAGTTAAATCCCATAGCGCTCAGAGCCATTTGCACCAACCAGGGTCGAGCATACAAGAGCTCTGTCCAGTTCCAGACTCAGCTACAGCAGTCAGCTTCATCACCTAGCACCAACCATTAATTAAAGCTTCAGGTGAACTTGTACTATTATTAATGTCGAACACTGTACAAGAGAACAGTTTGTTAATGAGTGCATCATGTTCTGCTTTGCAACTCCACGACGGTCGTAAATTATGCAGTACAACTGTGGCAAAGGAGCGCGTCGAAGAAAAGTAAATATTTAATTCACTTACGTAGTAATGTGAGCTAATATTTCTAGTTTCATGGGCATTCTGCCAGAGATATCAAATAACCCACAGTTGTGGCTGGATGACAGTAGTTTCTCCTGGTAACAACATCAAGGAAATTCATCGATCGTTCATACTGTGCTCTCACAATCTATTCGACAAAATAGGAGCCTCCAAAAGCGACTCGCAAAAAACGATAAAATATTAAAATCTCATTAGACATAAGATCCTAATCTCAGGTATGGATAAGTTGAACAGCTGTTTTTTAGTGCTTTCTGCTTTACACTCTTGTAGTTAAGAGAGTGTCAGTAAATTAGGCTACCTATGTTGTTGTTATGGTCTTCAGTCCAGAGACTGGTTTGATGCAGCTCTCCATGCTACTCTATCCTGTGCAAGCTTCTTCATCTCCCAGTACCTACTGCAACCTACAACCTTCTGAATATGCTTAGTGTATTCATCTCTTGGACTCCCTCTACGATTTTTACCCTCCACGGTGCCCTACAATACTACACAGGTGATCCCTTGATGCCTCAGAACATGTCCTGCCAACCGATCCCTTCTTCTAGTCAAGTTGTGCCACAAACTTCTCTTCTCCCCAATACTATTCAACACTTCCTCATTAGTTATGTGATCTACCTATCTAATCTTCAGCATTCTTCTGTAGCACCACATTTCGAAAGCTTCTATTCTCTTCTTATCCAAACTATTTATCGTCCATGTTTCACTTCCATACATGGCTACACTCCATACAAATACGAGGTGCATTCAAGTTCTAAGGCCTCCGATTTTTTTTCTAATTAACTACTCACCCGAAATCGATGAAACTGGCGTTACTTCTCGACGTAATCGCCCTGCAGACGTACACATTTTTCACAACGCTGACGCCATGATTCTATAGCAGCGGTGAAGGCTCCTTTAGGAGTCTGTTTTGACCACTGGAAAATCGCTGAGGCAATAGCAGCACGGCTGGTGAATTTGCGGCCACGGAGAGTGTCTTTCATTGTTGGAAAAAGCCAAAAGTCACTAGCAGCCAGGTCAGGTGAGTAGGGAGCACGAGGAATCACTTCAAAGTTGTTATCACGGAGTAACTATTGCGTAACGTTAGCTCGATGTGCGTTGTCTTGGTGAAACAGCACACGCGCAGCCCTTCCTGGACGATTTTGTTGCAGTGCAGGAAGGAATTTGTTCTTCAAAACATTTTCGTAGGATGCACCTGTTACCGTAGTGCCCTTTGGAGCGCAATGGGTAAGGATTACGCCCTCGCTGTCCTAGAACATGGACACCATCATTTTTTCAGCACTGGCGGTTACCCGAAATTTTTTTGGTGGCGGTGAATCTGTGTGCTTCCATTGAGCTGACTGGCGCTTTGTTTCTGGATTGAAAAATGGCATCCACGTCTCATCCATTGTCACAACCGACGAAAAGAAAGTCCCATTCATGCTGTCGTTGCGCGTCAACATTGCTTGGCAACATGCCACACGGGCAGCCATGTGGTCGTCCGTCAGCATTCGTGGCACCAACCTGGATGACACTTTTCGCATTTTCAGGTCGTCATGCAGGATTGTGTGCACAGAACCCACAGAAATGCCAACTCTGGAGGCGATCTGTTCAACAGTCATTCGGCGATCCCCCAAAACAATTCTCTCCACTTTCTCGATCATGTCATTGTGCGTGCCCGAGGTTGTTTCGGTTTGTTGTCACACGATGTTTTGCATTCATTAAACTATTTCACCCACGAACGCACTTTCGACACATCCATAACTCCATCACCACATGTCTCCTTCAACTGTTGATGAATTTCAATTGGTTTCACACCGCGCAAATTCAGAAAACGAATGATTGCACGCTGTTCAAGTAAGGAAAACGTCGCCATTTTAAGTATTTAAAACACTTATCATTCTCGCCCTTGGCAGTAAAATTCCATCTGCCGTACGGTGCTGCCATCTCTGGGACGTATTGACAATGAACACGGCCTCACTTTAAAAACAATGCGCATGTTTGTATCTCTTTCCAGTCAGGAGAATAAAAATCGGAGGCCTTAGAACTTGAATGCACCTCGTACTTTCAGAAACGACTTCCTGACACTGAAACTTATATTCGATGTTAACAAATTTCTCATCTTCAGAAATGTTTTCCTTACCATTGACAGTGTACAATTTATATCCTCTCTACTTCGACCATCATCAGTTATTTTGCTCCCCAAATAGCAAAACTCCTTTACTACTTTGTCTCATTTCCTAATCTAATACCCTCAACATCACCCGACTTCATTCGACTACATTTCATTATCCTTGTTCTGCTTTTGTTGATGTTCATCTAATATCCTCCTTTCAAGACACTATCCATTCCGTTCAACTGCTCTTCCAAGTCCTTTGCTGTCTCTGACAGAATTACAATGTCATCGGCGAACCTCAAAGTTTTTATTTCTTCTCCATGGATTTTAATACCTACTCCGAATTTTTCTTTCGTTTCCTTCATTGCTTGCTCAATATACAGATTGAATAACATCGGGGAGAGGCTACAACCCTGTCTCACTCCCTTCCCAGCCACTGCTTCCCTTTCATGTCCCTCGACTATTATAACAGCCATCTGGTTTCTGTACAAATTGTAAATAGCCTTTCGCTCCCTGTATTTTAACCCTGCCACCTTCAGAATTTGAAAGAGAGTATTCCGCTCAACATTGTCAAAAGCTTTTTCTATGTCTACAAATGCTAGGAACGTAGTTTTGCCTTTCCTTAATCTAGCTTCTAAGATACGTCGTAGGGTCAGTATTGCCTCACGTGTTCCGATATTTCTACGGAATCCAAACTGATCTTCCCCGAGGTCGGCTTCTACTAGTTATTCCATTCGTCTGTAAAGAATGCGCGTTAGTATTTTGCAGTCGTGACTTATTAAACTGATAGTTCGGTAGTTTTCACATCTGTCAACACCTGCTTTGTTTGGGATTGAAATTATTATATTTTTCTTGAAGTCTGAGGGTATTTCGCCTGTCTCATACATCTTGCTCACCAGATGGTAGAGTTTTGTCAGGACTGGCTCTCCTAAGGGTATCAGTAGTTCTAATGGACTCAGGTTTTTCAGTGCTCTGTCTAACTCTTCACGCAGTATCATATCTCCCATTTCAAGTTCATCTACATCCTCTTCCAATTCCATAATATTGTCCTGAAGTACATCGCCCTTGTATAGACTCTCTATATACTCCTTCCACCTTTCTGCTATTCCTTCTTTGCTTAGAACTGGGTTTCCATTTGAGCTCTTGATATTCATACAAGTGGTCCTCTTTTCTCCAAAGGTCTCTTTAATTTTCCTGTAGGCAGTATCTATCTTACCCCTAGTGAGATAGGCCTCTACATCTTTACATTTGTCCTCCAACCATCCCTGCTTAGCCATTTTGCACTTCCTGTCGATTATATTTCTGAGACGTTTGTATTCCTTCTTGCCTGCTTCATTTACTGCATTTTTATATTTTCTCCTTTCATGGATTAATTCAATATTTTTTCTGTTACCCAAGGATTTCTACTAGCCCTCGTCTTTTGACCTACTTGATCCTCTGCTGCCTTCACCACTTCATCCCTCAAAGCTACCCATTCTTCTTCTACTGTATTTCTTTTCCTCATTCTTGTCAATTGTTCCTTTATGCTCTCCCTGAAACTCTGTACAACCTCTGGTTTAGTAAGTTTATCCAGGTCCCATCTCCTTAATTTACCACCATTTTGCAGTTTCATCAGTTTTAATCTACAGTTCATAACCAATAGATTGTGGTCAGAGTCCACATCTGCCCCTGGAAGTCTCTTACAATTTAAAACCTGGTTGCTAAATCTCTGTCTTACCATTATATAATCTATCTGAAACTTGTCAGTATCTCCAGGCTTCATCCATGTATACAATCTTCTTTTATGATTCTTGAACCAAGTGTTAGCTATGATTAGGTTGTGCTCTGTGAAAAATTCTACCAGGCGGCTTCCTCTTTCGCTTCTTACCCCCAATCCATATTCAACTACTACGTTTCCTTCTCTCCCTTTTCCTACTGACGAATTCCAGTATCCCGTGACTATTAAATTTTCGTCTCCCTTCACTATCTAAATAATTTCTTTTATTTCATCATACATACCTTCAATTTCTTCGTCATCTGCAGAGCTAGTAGGCATATAAACTTGTACTACTGTGGTAGGCGAGTTCTTCGTATCTATCTTGGCCACAATAATGCATTCACTATGCTGTTTGTAGTAGCTTACCCGCATTCCTATTTTCCTATTCATGATTAAACCTACTCCTGCATTACCCCAATTTGATTTTGTGTTTATAACCCTGTAGTCACCTGACCAGTAGTCTTGTTCCTCCTGCCACCGAACTTCACTAATTCCCATTATATCTAACTTTAACCTATCCATTTCCCTTTTTAAATTTTCTAACCTACCTGCCCGATTAAGGGATCTGACATTCCACGCTCCGATACGTATAACGCCAGTTTTCTTTCTGCTGATAACGACATCCTCTTGAGTAGTCACCGCCCGGAGATCCGAATGGGGGACTATTTTACCTCCGGAATATTTTACCCAAGAGGACGCCATCATCATTTAACAGTAAAGCAGCATGCCCTCGGGAAAAATTACGGCCGTAGTTTCCCCTTGCTTTCAGCCAGGCTACACATTTGTATGTGATCATATTTTTCTAGGTCTGAAGATGTTCACACCAACTGAAATTACGCTACTGGTCATTAAAATTGATACACCAAAAAGAAATGCAGATGATAAACGGGTATTCATTGGACAAATGTATTATACCAGAACTGACATGTGATTACATTTTAACGTAATTTGGGTGTATAGATCCCGAGAAATTAGTACCCAGAACAACCACCTCTGGCCGTAATAACGGCCTTGATACACCTGGGAATTGAGTTAAAAGAGAGCTTGGATGGCATGTATAGGTACAGCTGCCCATGCAGCTTCAACACGATACCACAGTCTATCAAGAGTAGTGACTGGCGTATTGGACGAGCCAGTTGTTGGGCCACCATTGACCAGACGTTTTCAGTTGGTGAGAGATCTGGAGAATGTGCTAACAAGGGCAGCAGTCGAACATTTTCTGTATCCAAAATGGCCCGTACAGGACCGGCAACATGCGGTCGTGCATTCTCCTGCTGAAATGTAGGGTTTCGCAGGGATCGAATGAAGGGTAGAGCCACGGGTCGTAACACATCTGAAAAGTAATGTCCACTGTTCAAAGTGCCGTCAATGTTAACAAGAGGTGACCGAGACGTGTAACTAATGGCACCCCATACCATCACGCCGGGTTATACGCCAGTATGGTGATGACGAGTACAAGCTTCCAATGTGCGTTCACTGCGATGTGACCTAACACGGATGCGACCATCATGATGCTGTAAACAGAACACGGATTCATCGGAAAAAATGACGTTTTGCCATTCATGCACCCAGGTTCGTCGTTGAGTACACCATCGCAGGCGCTCCTGTCTGTGATGCAGCGTCAAAGGTAACCGCAGCCATGGTCTACGATCTGACAGTCCATGCTGCTGCAAACGTCGTCAAACTGTTCGCGCAGATGGTTGTTGTCTTTCAAACGTCCCCATTTGTTGATTCAGGGGTCGAGACGTGGCTGCACGATCCGTCACAGTGATGCGGATAAGATGCCTGTCATCTCGACTGCTAGTGATACGAGGCCGTTGGGATCCAGCACGGCGTTCCGTATTACCTTCCTGAACCCACCGATTCTATATTCTGCTAACAGTCATTGGATCTTGACCAACGCGAGCAGCAATGTCGCGATACGATGCACCGCAATCGCGATAGGCCACAATCCGCCCTTTATCAGAGTGGGAAGCGTGAGGGTACGCATTTCTCCTCCTTACATGAGGAATCACAACAATGTTTCACCAGGCAACGCCGGTCAATTGCTGTTTGTGTATGAGAAATCAGATGGAAACTTTCGTCACGTCAGCACGTTATAGGTGTCGCCACCGGCGGCAACCTTGTGTGAATGCTCTGATAAGCTAATCATTTGCATATCACGGCATCTTCTTCCCGTCGGTTAAATCTCGCATCTGTAGCACGTTATCTCCGTAGTGTAGCAATTTTAATAGCCAGTAGTGTAATCTCCTGAGTACACGTAGACACTGTGAACGGAGACTGTAGATATAATGAAGAAAATATTTTCCTGGACCACTGTAATTTTGTTTGTAACTGTGTCACAACTAGTTGTTTTATTCAGTTGAATAATCATTTTTATTTCCTATGATTAGCAGGCCATATTTTTCCTTATGATCATCAGACTGATCTGTCTCCTTCTTTTAAGGTTACAGACGAATATGATCATATCTATCGAAACTGGTTATTGAAATGAATTAAACAGATCTGGATAGGACTGATTTTGTTGTCATTGACGGAGCCACTACTACGCCGTATTAGGCGACAATTTTGTTCCTCGAGATCTGCATTGAAACCTGTTTCCAATTTTTTTTATTTTGCTTGGTAAGTATCATTTTCTTTAAGACACTTGACCGTTTCACTGGGGAGCTGAACACTTCAGCAGCAGGAAACGCCGGATCTTGCTGTTTGCTCCTGGTAGGAATTTCGTGGAAAGCGGAGGGAAAAGTGAGGAGAAAGCCGGGGTCCTTGTGGGGCTTCGCAAAAGGTCAGGGACCGCTCCGCTGCCGTTACGGAATGGGCCCGGCGGGCGGCTGTCGGCGCCTAATGGACCGGGCGACCCGACATCGGCAGCCCAGCCACGGGACGAACAGGGGACACGGGACGCTGCGCGCGGCGATTCTCAACCACCTACGCGAGGACTCGGCACATAACACACAAAAAATTTTTCTCTGCCGATCTGTACTAGAAACATAAAGATTCATTTATCAGTTTTATTTTTCCTCATGGCTTATTTTTCGTAACAGTGAAACCCCAGATTCACAGTGAAATAAATGTTGACAATCATGCTGTTGAGCTGCACTAACATAACGTCAGTGTCATTAAGTGGCCATGTAAATTGCATTAACGTGTCACCCACGTATCTATTACAATACAGTTTTGCTAGCTGTAATAGGGAATTCTTTAAAAAAAAAAACTAGCTTTCAAGATGATTGGCAACAAAAGAAAGAGTCTACCTCTGTAACGAGATATATGACAAAGGGGAATGGCCTGAAGACTTCGCTATAACAGTTATGATACCAATAGAGAAAAAAAGAAACACTAAAATATGTGAAGAGCACCGGACCATCAGTCTAATTCCTCATGCAGCTAAAGTCTTGCTGAGAGTGTTGAATAGCAGGTTATATGGCAAGCTGGATAGAGAGTTTGCAGAGGAGCTGTTCGGATTTAGAAGAGGAAAAGGAGCAAGAGATGCTATTGGCCTGCTAAGAACTATAGGGGAAAAATATATGGAAAAGGGTAGAGATATCTTTACTGTTTTTATAGATTTAGAAAAGGCTTTTGTCAGAGTTCAGTGGAAGAAGCTGATTGATATCTTGAAGAAGAAAGGAGTAGATTGGAAAGAGAGACGGCTAATATATATTCTACACTCCTGGAAATTGAAATAAGAACACCGTGAATTCATTGTCCCAGGAAGGGGAAACTTTATTGACACATTCCTGGGGTCAGATACATCACATGATCACACTGACAGAACCACAGGCACATAGTCACAGGCAACAGAGCATGCACAATGTCGGCACTAGTACAGTGTATATCCACCTTTCGCAGCAATGCAGGCTGCTATTCTCCCATGGAGACGATCGTAGAGATGCTGGATGTAGTCCTGTGGAACGGCTTGCCATGCCATTTCCACCTGGCGCCTCAGTTGGACCAGCGTTCGTGCTGGACGTGCAGACCGCGTGAGACGACGCTTCATCCAGTCCCAAACATGCTCAATGGGGGACAGATCCGGAGATCTTGCTGGCCAGGGTAGTTGACTTACACCTTCTAGAGCACGTTGAGTGGCACGGGATACATGCGGACGTGCATTGTCCTGTTGGAACAGCAAGTTCCCTTGCCGGTCTAGGAATGGTAGAACGATGGGTTCGATGACGGTTTGGATGTACCGTGCACTATTCAGTGTCCCCTCGACGATCACCAGTGGTGTACGGCCAGTGTAGGAGATCGCTCCCCACACCATGAAGCCGGGTGTTGACCCTGTGTGCCTCGGTCGTATGCAGTCCTGATTGTGGCGCTCACCTTCACGGCGCCAAACACGCATACGACCATCATTGGCACCAAGGCAGAAGCGACTCTCATCGCTGAAGACGACACGTCTCCATTCGTCCCTCCATTGACGCCTGTCGCGACACCACTGGAGGCGGGCTGCACGATGTTGGGGCGTGAGCGGAAGACGGCCTAACGGTGTGCGGGACCGTAGCCCAGCTTCATGGAGACGGTTGCGAATGGTCCTCGCCGATACCCCAGGAGCAACAGTGTCCCTAATTTGCTGGGAAGTGGCGGTGCGGTCCCCTACGGCACTGCGTAGGATCCTACGGTCTTGGCGTGCATCCGTGCGTCGCTGCGGTCCGGTCCCAAGTCGACGGGCACGTGCACCTTCCGCCGACCACTGGCGACAACATCGATGTACTGTGGAGACCTCACGCCCCACGTGTTGAGCAATTCGGCGGTACGTCCACCCGGCCTCCCGCATGCCCACTATACGCCCTCGCTCAAAGTCCGTCAACTGCACATACGGTTCACGTCCACGCTGTCGCGGCATGCTACCAGTGTTAAAGACTGCGATGGAGCTCCGTATGCCACGGCAAACTGGCTGACACTGACGGCGGCGGTGCACAAATGCTGCGCAGCTAGCGCCATTCGACGGCCAACACCGCGGTTCCTGGTGTGTCCGCTGTGCCGTGCGTGTGATCATTGCTTGTACAGCCCTCTCGCAGTGTCCGGAGCAAGTATGGTGGGTCTGACACACCGGTGTCAATGTGTTCTTTTTTCCATTTCCAGGAGTGTATATTTACACCAGAAAGTAAGGATAAGGATTGGAAATGAAATGTCAGAAGGAAGCAGCATTGGACGAGGTGTTAGACAAGGTTGTTGCCTTTCCCCACTGTTGTTTATCGTATACCTTGAAGAGATTATTGCGAAAACCTTAGATGGGAAAAGAGGAATATGTATTGGTGGAAAGAGAATAGAATGTATAAGATTTGCTGATGACATGCTATTAGTGGCAGAAAGTGAACGGACAGTGAATAACATGCTCAAAGATCTGAATTAAGCTTGTGTGAATTACGGGATGCAAATAAATACAGCAAAAACAAAGAGTATGGTCATCAGTACAAGACGCAGACTGTCCAATATGAAAATACGACAGTCTACCATCAGCCAAGTATGTGAATTTAAATATCTCGGAAGCACAATAACTGAAGACTTGAGATGTCACCAGGAGGTGAAAACTCGAACTGCCATAGCGAAGGAGGCATTCAGCAGAAAGAGGGGACTCTTATGTGGCAAATTAGATAAAGAAGTAAGGAAAAGGCCTGGCAAATGTTTTGTCTGGAGTGTGGCACTATATGGGGCATAAACATGGACACTGAGACGAGAGGATGAAAAAAGGTTAGAAGCATGTGAGATTTGGATGTGGAGGAGAATGGAGAGAATAAGCTGGGGATGGAAAGAGTGAGTAATGAAAGAGTATTGGAAAGGGTTGGTGAGAGAAGATGTCTGCTGAAGGTTGTAAGAGAAAGGAAAAAGAACTGGTTGGGACACTCATTGAGAAGGGAGTGCTTGCTAGTAGACGCTTTGGAAGGCTTGGTTTGTGGGAGAAGACTGAGAGGAAGAAGGAGATACAAGGTGGTAGACGGCATAAAGGGAAGAGGAAATTATGCAGACCTGAAGAGGATGGCAGAAGACCGGACAGCCTGGAGAACTACCATGTGAAAATCTGCCTTTAGGCAGAACACTGATGATGATGATGATGATGAAGATGATTGACATTAATGTTAGTGAGTCTACTCGCTACAATTGCCCATAGCAGTGCCTTAGGTTTTTGAAAATATTTCGTCATTAAACTTGAAACAATTATAGGAGAGAACCAGATGTAATAAGCTAATGATAACATATGAAGGGCTTATTTCAATAGTGGTACAAGTCCATTACCTCCGCTTTTCTGCCTATAATGCTTCTGAAATTTATGATGCAAACAAACAAAAAGAAAGATTCATCTCCAGCAAGAAGCCATGTGCTTGAATATTTCTGGTATCTCAACTGCAGATTTTTCAGCGCTCGCTTAACTTTAGGACTCTGTATCTCAAAATGAACAAAAATGGACTTTTATCACTACTGAAATAATCCCTTCATATAGTTCCTGTACAGTGCCTTTTCTGTGCTCGAGAAGATTCTCTTTAATGATCTGAATAGTGTCTTTAATGGGAACGTTACTCAATAAATTATCGATGTCAAGTGATTCATTTCTGCTATTAGCAGGGACAGATACGTCTTCAATTTTAGTTGGTAGCTCAAGGGAATTTGTAGCACTACAGTTTCCTTAAAAAACGTAATACACTGACGAAAAAATTTCGCAAAAAATTAATTAATGTAGGGGAGTAAAATTTTGCTAATTCATTTCTCTAGGTAACATATTTAAGTAATTAACATTGCAAACGTGGAATGCTGGTACAGTAATATTCGGTGTAACCGCCAGAGTGTTGTATGCAAGCATGCAAACGTGCTATCATAGTATTATATAGGTGCCGGATGTCAGTTTGTGGGGTGGGGTTCCATGGATGTTGCACTCGATCGGTCAATATACGGATAGTTAATAATTTTTGTGGATGACGCTGGAGTTGTCGTCCTATAATGTCTCACATGTACTTGATTGGAGGCAGATTTGGTGACTGAACTGGCCAAGGAAACATTTCGACACTCTGTATAGCGTGCTGTGTTAAAATAGCGGTATGTGGGCGAGCTTCATCCTGTAAGGAAACACCCCTGGAATGCTATTCATGAATGGCACTTCAACAGGTAGAATCACCAGACCGACGTACAAATTTCCAGTCAGGATGCGTGCGATAACCACGAGCGCGATCCTGTTGTCATACGTAATAGCACACCAGTGCGTAACTCTAAGTCCAGTGTGTCCCAACACGGAGACAGGTTGTTTGCAGGCCGTCAACTGGCCTCTTTCTAACCAACACACGGCCATCACTGGCTCCGAGGCAGAACCACTTTTCGTCAGACAACACAACAGACAACCACCCTCTTCTCCAGTGAAGTCTCGCTTGACACCACTGAAGTTGCGAATGGCGATGGTTTGTTGTCAGTGGAGTGAACGCTACAGGGTGTTTGGCTCGGAGCTGCAACAGTTCGTTGTGTCACTGAGGTGCCAACTGCTTCTCAAATTGCTGCTGCAAGTGCAGTACGCTGCACCAGAGCCGTACGCCAAACATGATGGTCTTCCCTCTGGGTAGTGCCACGTGCCGGTCTGGCGCCCTGTCTTCTTGCAATTGTACATTCTCGTGACCACCGCAGCCAGAAACTGTTGCTACATTCCTGCCACTTCATTCTGAAATATTGTAAGAAACACCCAGCTTCTCATAGCAGTATTACAGGACCTCGTTTAAACTCAGTGAGGTGTTACAATTGCGTCTTTGTTACCTCGTTTTAGCTAAAATCAATTCACCACGTCCAATCCCAAAGGTAACTAACGCCCACGTTCGTTACAGCGTGTATTTAAAGCAAACATTATATGTATCCCCATAGTGGCGCTACTAGCGTCGCTCTTACGCGACTGGCATGATATGTGAATAGACATCATCTTTCAGATGTGGAAACACAACTACCAACATTCGTTTATGTTGCACAACACCTTTTTGGCATTATGATTTTTTTACGTTAGTGTAATTTTTTTGCAACATACACTTGCACTATTTTATCCTACAGTTAGATGTTATGCATGGCTCCCATAAGTGATTCGTTCGTTATCAAACTTCTATATTTTCCAAACTATAAATCAGTAAAACCGCCGTGTCCGTCTGTCCTTGAATAGACTAATCCCAAAACTGCTAGACGAATTTTCATGGGGTTCTCGCAGGGAACTTGAGCATTGTTTGGAACACCATACAGACTTACGTTCATCAAAATATGATGACGAGAAAGGAAGATACCGTGGATTAAAGCTTTACTGAAACTTTCTCGTCGGTCTGTCTGTCTGAACACGCTAATCTCAAAAACTACTACATGGATTTTTCTTTTGCTTTTTCAAGGGTAACTTCCGACTGTACATTCATCAAAATGGAATTACAAAAAAAAGATAGTCGTACATGTTCCAAACATGTATATGTTTTTATGTGTTCCACATCTCCTCCGAAATCGGTGGACCGATTTCAACCAGACTTAGTGCACATATCGATTACCATCTGGAAAGAATCGCTGTGACCCCCTATCAAACGTGTGAGGGAGATGGCGGTAAAGGCGTGCCGGCAACGACGCGCGAACACCAAGATTTTAATCGTCCGGTGTTTGAGAACGAGATCACTTTACGACTTGCATCAAACTTCACGTATGGTTTAAAACCTTGACGAAAATTTTTTTCGCTGACAATCCCAAATAAATGATGAAAGGAAAAAAGCTGATCGCTTATTACGTTTTCGCAGTTCATAGTTGCATAGTTGCATCAGACACGACAGCATGATGTATATTTTTATTCCTTCTTTTCTACTAATTCTGTTCACAACTTATTCGGCAGCCGGTAGCCATATGTGCTGCTGAATGTGTCTACAGAACTATGTTATAGTACAATACATAGTTAAAGATATGAGAAAAGGAGGAGATAGACGGAGAGAGGTGGAGGAGGAAATGGTCAGAGAAAGGGGGGGGGGGGGAGAGTTGGAGATGTACAGGAAGAGGGGCAGGAGGAATTGGACACAGAATGGAGTGTGGAGAAGATGGACAGAGAGGGAGAAAATGATAGACAGTAAGGGTGGCAGAGGAGTTGGACAGAGAGAAGGAGAAGGAGGAGAAGTACTAGTAGAAATGAAATAACTACTTGCCAGACCCACGCAGAGTGCTCAACTCGTGTACAAATATGTCTGGACATGAACAGGGGCGAAAACTCACTAAGTTTGCACTGTGTCCGTCAATTGACAGTACGATAACAGTTTCTGTGTGTTGAAAAATACGAGACTTTTATCTGTTACAACAATTCAGTGTGCTTTCAGAGCGAATTATGGAAAAGAACCGCAACGTAAACAGAGTATTTTACCTGGGTCAACAGAACAGTACCGGTTGACCAGTTGTCCCTGATGGAACTGCGGAGAGGGTGAGGTGAAGTTCCTGATGCTGTCCAGAAATAGCAGATCGTAAGCAATAACATAAAAATCAAATACCCGAGAATTTCATCTTCCAACAATACGGGGAGACCCCTCATTGGAGCATTGTTGTTCGTCTGCTACCTAAACGATGAACTTCCGCATCGGGGGATTGGACGTCGTGGTGAAAATGATGTGGCTCTGTTCCCTTACCCCCTCCCCTCCCCCTCCTTTCCCAGCACCACGTCGCCTGACCTAACGCCTACGGCACCGGCGCATTTTCAAATACGTGTAACCTAGGCCGCCACGTTTCATACACCCGCCGCATCGGCTTAAGGGTGCTGCCACAAACGATTACTCCGCTGCCAAAGAAATGCAAGCACTTCCTCTCCAGAGCTCCAACGACGGATGTACTTAAACTCGAACATTCAATCACTGAACTCATTTTGTGTGTTTCCTGGTTCATAGTGGCCAGTACTAGACATTTTCTGAACTGACATTGTACTAAAGAGTGACAGATTTAAAATAATTGGTATCTGTATCTACTTCTACCTTCAAATCTATTGTTTCCAACTGACGCTTCTACTTCAGCAACTAAGTTATGTATTTATTACTATTTGGTATTAGATGTTGAATAAATTGTTATCTGAATTCTCTGTCCCTGATTGACATCTGTTTTTCGCTCCTGTATCCACTAAAGTGTCAAACAGCGTGCGAAAGAAGACTAACAGACTGGCGATGAGCCAAAGGAAGACATAACAATACCTTGTGACTTTTTAGTTTTGTGTACATCAACGACGGTGTTTACGTACCTGTACTGCCAAGAACACTGGAACATCTCAGAGCACGTGTCAGATCAGTTGTGATTACCATTGGCACGATGATGAAATGTTGAACGATCACGTCTTCTGCCGGTTTTTCGCGCCGTTCTCGCACGATATGTTGACGAAATGACTCGTTATCTTATTCAGATGCTCCATGACGCTAGTCCTTGGATGTTTTCCACCTCATTTCATTCCCTCCCTGGAGGAGAGGGGCTTACCAGAGCTTTCAGGATTCCTCTCTGTAAGGCAAAGTGTAAGGTTACTTTTCTTGCCACAACTGAGTGATGAGCGTGGGCTGTTTTACGACATACTGGCGTCACTGCACATCCCTAGAGTTTTTAACATTTTATTTATTCCTTATTTCAATTTATATTTCTCGTAACTGCTTGATTTATATATATTTTTGTAATTTCCTTACAAGATATGCATTTTGGGTATGAAGTCGTAATAATAGATACGTTTAAATAGCAGTGGAAGATACATAACTGATAAATTAGTTAGTGGAATAAAAGGATTTGTACATAGGTAATGGGATATGATAGTTAGTGAAGGTAACAGTATGTAATACAGTTACGGTAAAGGACTTTTTGTTGGTGTATGTCCATATATTTTAATGTTGTTGTTGTGATCTTTAGTCCAGAGACTGGTTTGATGCAGCTCTCCTTGCTACTCTATCCTGTGCAAGCTTCTTCATCTCCCAGTACCTACTACAACCAACATCCTTGTGAATCTGTTTAGTGTATTCATCTCTTGGCTCCCTCTACAAGTTTGACCCTCCACGCTGCCCTCCAATACTTAATTGGTGATCCCTTGATGCCTCACAATATGTCCTACCAAACGATCCCTTCTTCTAGTCAAGTTGCGCCACAAATTTCTCTACTCTCCAATTCTATTCAATACCTCCTCATTAGCTTTGTCATCTACACATCTAATTTTAAGCATTCTTCTGTAGCACCACATTTCAAAGGCTTATATTCTCTTCTTGTTTAAACTATTTATCGTCCACGTTTCACTTCCATACATGGCTACTCTCCATATAAATACTTTCAGAAAATACTTCCTGACACTTAAATCTATACTCGATGTTAACAAATTTCTCTTCTTCAGAAACGCTTTCCTTGCCATCGCCAGTCTACATTTTATACCCTCTCTACTTCGCCCATCATCAGCTATTTTGCTCCCCAAATAGCAAAACTCATTTACTACTTAAGTGTCTCATTTTCTAATCTAATTCCCGCAGCATCACCCGATTTAATTCGACTACATTCCATTATCTTCGTTTTGCTTTTGTTGATGTCATCTTATATCCTCCTTTCAAGACTGTCTGTTCCATTCAGCTGCTCTTCCACGTCTTTTGCTGTCTCTGACAGAATTACAATGTCATCGTCGAACCTCAAATGTTTTTATATCTAATATAATGTCGGAGCTGTGAGAGTAGTAGCATTGTAGTATGTTTCAGTATAATGGTGTTGGTTTTATAAATGGTGCTGCGTCTCTTTCCTTGGCATTTTCAGTTGATCCTTGAGAGGGACATGTTCAGAGTTGTCGACTGGTCATTGTTATTGGGATTGATGTGATCTGTTGGTTTCTTCTGCCAATTCATTACGTGGGTGTGTCCGTGTCCGTGCTCATGAATGTGTGGTTAAGCCATTATCGTTTAGTTCAGGTGTGCAGGTGTTGTATTTTCAGTCAGGGCAGCAGGATTGGGGCAAGGCCAGGGAGTGATTTGGCTGTGTTTTGGGCTATTGTGCGTGATGATTGTGTGTATCTGTATTTGGGTTTTCTGTTTTTTATGTGGCCAATCGTAGGTTTATTTTCTATGCCGGGTCTTTTGATGAATATGGTAGCTATATCTCGCCCTTAGCTTGCCCATTTGTGTTTGCAGTGGTTCAGTCCCAGTGTTTTCATAGACTACATTGCTGGGAGTTGTGGGTGGCAGTTTGGTGACGCTACCGAGCAGTCTTCTTTGTTTACGGAATCTTTCAGCAATATGGGCATATATTCCTCCGAGTGGGGCGACTGCACGCTCTAGCACCAGTCTTATGTATACTGTGTATCTAGGTAGAGCTCTTTCGTCGCTGCAGCCGTGTAAGCGTCCTTGTACCTTTATTATTAGGTTTTGTCTGAGTCGTGTTTTGTTTATTAGGTAAGTCAGATGTTTTTTCCAGTTGAGGTGTCGGTGGAGGTGTACTCCAAGGTATTTAGCTGTGTTGTTAAGTATAAGGGGGGAATTCCCACAACGATAGTTGAATTTAGTTGTCGTCTTGTTGTTTTTTTCTGGTCTGGTTACTGTATTGGAAGAGAACTGTTGGCGTCTTGTTTGGATTGGGACAAATTCGCCACTTTGTCATTCATTGTTTTAGTCGTGTAAGAGGTCGTCTTTCGTTGTATTGTAGTCGTTCGCTGTTCTGTACACCGATAGGCTGCGTCGTCTGGTGGGTTGTATGGTTGGTTGGTTGCTTTGGGAGAGGGGACCAAACAGCGAGGTCATCAGTCCCATCAGTTTAGCGAAAGATGGAGAAGGAAGTTGGCCGTGCACTTTCAAAGGAACCGCCCCGTCATTTCCCTGAACGATTAACAGAAATCACGGAAAAACTAAATCAGGACGGCCGGACGCGGTTCTGAACCGTCGTCTTTCCGAATGCGAGTTCACTGTGCTAACCACTGTGCCACCTCGCTCGGTGCTGTATCGTCTGTATACAGTCCTAGGGTTTCTGTTCGTGTCCTGTCTGTTGGCATGTCAGCTGTATATAAATTGTATAGTAGAAGGGGTAGTGTCCCTCCTTGGCGTACTCCTGATTGTGGTGTAAATGCCCCAGAATTTGTTTCCATACGAGTACAATACAGTTTCTGTCTGTGATCTAAGCTTTTATTTTTCTGATTTTTTTTTGTTGGGAGTCCATTTTGAACAGCTTACTCAGCACTCCTTTATGCCATAATTTGTTGAAGGTATGCTCTATGTCCAGAAAGACAGCGATCGTGCAGCGGCTTTGTTGAAACCTTGCACTGTGCTGTCAGTCAGTTTCAGTAAGGGATGATTGGTCGAGTGTTTTTTTCTGAATCCAGCCTGTACTGCATGAGAGTAAGTGGTCCTTTAGCTCCGTAACTTTCCTTATCCTGTGCGTTCGTAGGTTTTGTCCTTTACGTCAGGTGAAAGTGCGGTGTTTAGGTTTTTATGTTGGTAACGCCACGTAGCGCTCTGTATGAAAATCACTGACTGTGCTGTGTGCAGTCTTTGGCTAGTTGGCATTGTTGGAATATTCACTATTGTAGTGTTGGGCAGTTGGATGTGATTGTGAACAGCGCGTAGCGTTGCGCAGTTGGAGGTGAGCCGCCAGCAGTGGTGGATATGGAGAGAGAGATGACAGAGTTTTCAGAGGTTACTATAAGCGGACGATCTGGACATATGTCCGCCAGAAAAACGAAATTTGTAAAGATGGATGTAATGAATCGATTTATATATATATATATATATATATATATATATATATATATATATATATATATATATACATAATGACGTTTGGACATTATTAAGGTTCAAATGGCTCTGAGCACTATGGGACTTAACATCTGAGGTCATCAGTCCCCTAGAACTTAGAATTACTTAAATCTAACTAAACTAAGGACATCACACACATCCATGCCCGAGGCAGGATTCGAACCTGCGACCGTAGCGGTCGCGCGGTTCCAGACTGTAGCGCCTAGAACCGCTCCGCCACCCCGGCCGGCCATTATTAAGGTAAATACATTGTTTGTTCTCTATCAAAATCTTTCATTTGCTAACTGTGCCCATCAGTAGTTAGTGCCTTCAGTAGTTAGAATCTTTTATTTAGCTGGTAGTATTGGCGCTCGCTGTATGGCAGTAGTTCGAGTAACGAAGATTTTTGTGAGGTAAGTGATTCATGAAAGGTATAGGTTATTGTTAGTCAAGGGCATTCTTTTGTAGGGATTAATGAGAGTCAGATTGCGTTGCGCTAAAAATATTATGTGTCAGTTTAGTGATGATCAGAATAAGTATAGAGAAAACTGTTTGAGTACGTTGAGTTTTGGACAGCTGTTTGTAAATCAAATAACTTAAAAGGTTTACCAGCACAGCTATTCATTATTTATCTAAGTGGACGTTCCACAAGCAGTGATATTAGTCTACGTGAGAAGGGGCCAGTCCTGGGTTTCTCCGGTTTGGTTATCATAATTGTCCTGCTGGTTTTCCAACTTATCGGTACGGCTTCGTAGTTCAAGTAAAATGAAAATAAGATGGGAGGGATTTTGAAACTGGATTCTTTTTATTCCGTTTAGACCGGGGGCTGAATTTCTCCCTGAGTGGACTTCATCTCCTATTTTCGTCTCTGTTGTGTCTTCGGTCAAGGCTTGGTATTCTTCTGTTTCTGCCTTGCGGGTTGTCAGCATTTGTGTCAGCTGTGTTTCTGCTTGTTGTTTAAATTGCTCGTAAAATTTAATGTCGTTTGGGAATGAGTAGACTTATTGTAACACGTGTTTTTATGCTTCTGTCTGTTCTTCGTCGACTGTCGTTGCTTCGCTGTTTATTATTAGGGTGAAGTAAGTCGTCTTTCGTTGTCCTGTTAACGTTTCAAATGTATTTCAGAATTTTCTGCTCTCTTTGTAGTTTAGCTATGCAGAAGTTTCGTCCCATTTTGTTGTTTGTGTGTTTAAATAATACTTTTAACTCTTCCGTTCAGCTCCATTAACGTTGTAAATCTGGATTGTCTCATAACTCATTTGTCTCTTTAGGTTTTATTTTGAAGGATTACAGAGATTCTGGGTGTGTGGGGAGGGGGTGGGGGGGTGAGCGATGGATGGTTTCCAATTCTCTATTGCTTTTGTGGGTATTACTTCATTTGTGCTTGTTTCGAAATCTGGTCCAAGTCTATTAACTATGTGTTTTAGGTCCTCTGCGTCTGTAGTGCTGGTATGGATGGTAAGTTCTTTAGTCAGTATGTCTTGGCACCATTTTATGGATCAGGTCCAGTATTTACGCCTGAATGGTGTTACGTGTCCCGTCCGTGATCCGCGCCCACCAGAGGCGGCTCCAGATGTCCTGGTGCTCCGACCACCATCCGCATCCGTCTTGGCCTTCCCCTGGTGGTATGCCCGTGTTCTAACGCTCTGTTCCGTGTCTGCGCAGCGCCCTGCGTTGTATTCTACGACTTTTGCCGCCTTGTCCGTCCTCCGAGTGTCCTTGGCGTTGTTTGTGAGGTCCTCGCCTGTTGGCGTAGGCCTCCAGTGAGGTACTTCCCATCGGCACTCCAGATGTTCCATCTCCAGCCCTGGGAACGGAGAGATATTTGCTCCTACGCCCAGTACAGTTGGGCCTGTCTGGTTACGTGCTACCTTCGGTCTGTACTGTTTGGTGCTCTGTCCAAGATCTGTTTTCTTGGTTTCCAGTTCTCACGGAACCTGAACATTGCCTCCGTTGTGTTCTCAGAAGTGCTGGATCCCAGGTGGTGCTGAGCAGGTATCCAAAGTCACGGTTCATGAGATTCTCCGCGAGCTTGATCTCGGTGGGCACTTTTATGACACTGTCCCAGTATCTCGGGGCCTCTATCATAATCTTGACATCATTGTAGTTCATGGAACGACCAAGCTCTATACGGTGCTCCGTTGTTGCTGTTTTGATTGTCTGTCTCAGACTGGTATGCCTCTGCTGTTCCTTAGAACTGACGTCCACCTTCGTGGTGGTGTGGACGACGTATGACACCACTCAGTGCGAGGATGTTCCTATTGAAGGTCTGGAATGAACTTGACTACCGCTTAGACGTGTGTCATGTGACCAAAGTGGCACTTTAGATAACATAGAGCTTTAAAACTATGATGAACCATTTACAGTGTTGTACCGCACAGAAACCTGGAACCCTGCATTTCGCAGGCAGTGCCTTAAGAACTATGATATCCATACACAAGTCACGACTGGTTGTCAAAGCTGTAAGTCACCAAAAACGATCTCCTGCGTTTGTTTGTCCTAGGGTGCTTCTTAAACTCTACTTGATTCGTCCAACAAGCTTTACTTTAGATTCCTAAATAGATAAAACCTTTCACTTCATACAGTTCATCAGTTTGGATGTTACATATGTCGACAATCACATTTTTACCACTACTTAATACTTCCACAATTATTTTACTTTTTTTTCAGACAATATACATTGTTCAGGAGTCTGTCTTTTGAATGGTCTTGCACTTCTTCCTCGTATTAACCGACGATAACAACGTTTACACCAAATCTCACAGATTTCCCTTCACTTTCAGTTTCAATCCTACTTTCATCTCCTTTATTCCACTTTCGATTAACGGAAGAGAAAGACTGCCACAGATACCATTATTCATCCGAGACCTTCTCTCTCGGTCCTCCATTCTCATTTTTTGTTCTAATTGTGTACTGTTCGCCTTTCTCAACAACTTATAAATATATTTCTGTTTCAATCACTTCGCATCACTTTACTTTCTCGAACAGTTTTTGTAGGTTTGAAAGCTGTGTGAGCAGCACATCAAAGAGAATTTTTTTTGTTAACCTTACCCAAAAGCTAGGTTTAGAAACGAGAACGTCCACAGTGTTAGAAAGTAGAATTTCTCTGAGTCGGTATTTAGTACAAGGACTTGATAGCTTCCACACGCTACAACAGATTGATGCGTTTGTTTCGAGCAAGATTATCATTTCATATCCATACCGTTAAAATAATGTTGGAATCGGTCAAAATATTTTGGCACAAGGTAATACAGTGAGTGTGTGTCGGTAGATTGGTATAAAACAACTCACTATCACCACAAAGAGAGTCAAAAGACATATGATCGAAATGTAGAACAACAAGCAAATATTGTGGCTCTATATGTTGTCAGTATATAGCACTAGTGCTATGGCTAGTTAAGGTGTGTACAATGTTTTTAATAACGATTTGACCAGACTGCATGGTCGTCCATCCTCAGGATAAGTTACCGGTTGCAGCAAGATACAAGAAATATTGCTGGATTATTAGGAAATGTGATCTCACAGCTGTACATTAACCTTCAAATAATGGAATCTAATCGTAGACGAATCAGTACACAATCGTTCACGAAAATGAATAATGGCAAGTTAGCTCTTTCTCGCTTCTTATCGGAATAGGCAACAGAACATAGGGATACGACAGTCGCTTTTCTTACGATAAGTTAAAGGATTGCAAACTATTGTTTATTACTCTCCACGGAGGAGTCGCTTGTGATTCTGTGGTGTTCATGGAGAAAAATAATTGCTGCATTACAGGTGTGTTGGAGGATGGAATGCTAGAATGTGCCACAGGAATTCCGCGACCATTAATTTCCCACAAATATCCCAACTTATTCGTATGAGGTATTCGTTTAAATGTACATTAGCAGCATCGCTTCCTACGACTTTTCCAAGGCTACCCCCTTTCATTGTAAAGTAACTATCAGTAATAATGATTCTCGAATGTTCTTGTGTAATCGCCTAAAACAGGTGCCACAAATTTGTGATGAACGGACACAGTATTGACGTTATAACAGATCTAATTCTGTTTTCTTAACGAGAGTTGTCATAGTAATTCAATCTCTAATTTGAGCGTCAAATCATCCAGACGAGAACTACATGGGGACTAATCACAGTATGCGATACTACTGTGCTTCATCTGAAATTAATGCATGCATGATGAAAGTAAAACGGCTGTCGTGATAATGTTTTGGTTTGTGGGGCGCTCAACTGCGCGGTCATCAGCTCCTGTACGAAGTCCCAGTTTGGACAAGTCCAATTTTCATACAATCCAATCTAGCTACTGTCACGAGTTATGATGAAGAAGATGAAATGATGAGGACAACACAAACACCCAGACAGGGAAAACCTCCAACCCGTCCGGGAATCGAACCCGGGATCCTGTGATCCAGAGGCAGCAACACAAGCCGCTAGACCACGAGCTACGGACAAATAACCGCTGGCATTAACACTTTGCGTTGATACATATGGGTCATCACTGTAGTCCTTTATTCATTTGAGTTCTTCCAATCTGTATATAGCTTAAATTATTATTTTGAAGTGTAGTTTTAGTGTTTAATGTGAATTCGATGCGCAGTGCGACTTTGGTTTTCCACATACAGCAAAAATTTACAAAGGTAGTACAGGGGTTAATGGCAAAAAGGACCCAGGAATGAATGGGATGCTTGCAAAGACACCAAGTCCCTTGTCTCATAATATTAATAGCAGCGCATCCTTTTGCCCTTGGGGTGGAAACTGTCTCTAAAGGGCGGAAGGCTGAGCAATGAACAACGGCTCGAGGTTGCAGAAGACCATGAAAACCACAAATTAAAAACACATATTGTCACTGAAAATAAAGTCATTATGATCTCTCACCAGGTAAAATATTAGGACAGGGAACTTCCGAGGGTGAAGTAGCCATGAGAAAAAAGTTCAGTACCATTCCACGTGAAGGATCGTGGAACATGGCAGGCAAATCTAGAAAATTTGCAAAAAGAATTGCAAAGATTCAATCTGGATGCAGCAGGGCCGAGTGAAGTGAAGACGAATATAGGATAATATCAACAGCAGCACGAAGCATCACCCCTGGCGTTGGATTTGTTATGAATAACAAGATTGGTCATAGGATGTGTTACGGTGAACAGTTTAGAGACGGGGCTGCTATCATCAGAATCGATGCCAACACAAGTAGCATATGTTTACATGTCGTCGCTACAGAGCGTCAGGGAGACTATATGTGAATATCGAAAGCCTAATTCAGGATGTAAAGTGATATGACAATCTGTTAGTGAAGGGGACTGGAACATGGTAGCAGGAGATGAACGGGAGACAAAGTTAACAGAGCATATTGTTGTAAAATTAGGAATTAAAGAGGAGGAAGAGTAATTTAGTTCTGCAACAAATATCAGGAATAACGAAATCACTATTCAAAAGTTACAAGAGTTGGAAATATGCGTGTAAAAGGACTAGAGATATGGGAGATCGAAGCTGGATTACATCATTGTCAGACAGAGATTCTGAAATCGGAGCCGGCCGTTGTGGCCGTGCGGTTATAGGCGCTTCAGTCTGGAACCGCGTGACCGCTACGGTCGCAGGTTCGAATCCTGCCTCGGGCATGGATGTGTGTGATGTCCTTAGGTTAGTTAGGTTTAAGTAGTTCTAAGTTCTAGGGGACTGATGACCACAGATGTTAAGTCCCATAGTGCTCAGAGCCATTTGAACCATTTTGAAATCGGATGGTGGATTGTAAAGCATATACAGGCGCAGATACAGTTTCAAATCATAATTTATTAATAATGAAGAGTATGCTGAAGTTTAAGAGAATGGTCCAGCGGAAACATTGTGTAAGAAAGTGGGATAAAAAACTACTAAGGTATGATGATGTGCGTCTGATGTACTTTAAGGCTGTAACTACTGCGGTAATGATTACAACAGGAGAAAAGTCAAGTCAGTTGAAGGGGAATGGACATCTCTAAAAAAGGCAATCGAAGATGTTGGACAGACAAATATAGATACAAGGAAGCTAACTGAAAAGTAGCCTCACGTAACAGAAGAATATTTATTTCATTTCTTCCATTCAGCCGCGTCTTACTTAAGAGCCAGAAGCAACCCACAGCATGTAGCACCTTCAGGCGACAGAACGCAACCACAAGTATAGTTACGAAAGTATCGTATGTGACCGACATCCCCGTCGCTGCCTGTCTTCGCCTGCAAATGGTGCTGTTTGGAGTAAAACGTATTTGAATTCTGTCGCTTGTTGCACGTGCGGCAACAACAGCTGTGGCGAGATTACACAGTCTGTTGCTAGAACGGGGGCAGCATGTCGTCGGATTTCAGTGAAATTTTAATAGCTGAAGTTAGGAAGAGGCGCTCATAGTCGAACATCAGACAGAAAAACTATCGCAGTAGATGAATATGTGACAAAGAATGAGTGGCTGTTGCCAATGCAGCGAGCTCAACAAGTAAATATTTGTTTATTTCTCCTTTGGAAGCACGAATATTCCGATTTATAACTACATTTGAAAAAATGTTGGTTTTTGTATACGTTCGTTTGCCAGTTCTATGTAGAACTCATTGGCGGCTATTTGGATTATATTTTATATTTTAAGTAATAGAAGTTACTGGTGTATCAGTTTTTTAAAACTCTAACTACTGCGTAAGAAGCGTTTTACATTACTATCCGTAGTGTTGTTACTGAACATAATAATGTAACCTAAGGGGCTACTTCTACCATTCACATTTTGCAGCCCTTCGTTAAGGATCAGGACGTTTTGAAACTGAAATTTATTCGAACTGGTCACGCATAAAAGAATAATAAGGGACGATGAAATAGACTATTATATGCGAAGTGTCAAGGAGCCTTACGCAAAGAGTTTCTAACGAACGTCCCTTTTTTGCACAACTACTATATAAACCCAACTCACGTATTGTTAACGTCCATAGCGTCTGGGATTCTTTAGCGTCTGGGAGTATTTGTGTTCGAGATTTTAGTGTTCGAGCTTTTAGCGTTTGAGTGCTGAGTATTCGCTTCCTGTAAGTTCATGCTCCACTGCGTTAAATTGTTAACTTCATTGGAAGCCGGGCTGATTAAAAGTAAATTTCTGTCCTTTAAACATACTGTAAAAAGTCTTAAAACCGACAGAATTGGGATAACGCTAACGTCCAGTGAACATCTCAAATGGTAAAAGATAGCTATTATTAATAGATTTCGTTAATTAAATTCAGTTGTTGCAGAAGTTACTATTCGAACATTCCGCCGCAACTTGACTTTCGATTATGCACCTTGTTTGGACATTTATTATCGATCCAAAGTGTGACCATTCATAGCAGTGATTCACATCAAGAAACTGTGTTGATAAAAACTGACTTAAGAAAAAACTGCAGTGTCCCACCATCTCGAACAGAATATTACAAGTAGTGCACCGTGTATTAGATTATCTCTGGACAATAATAATAATATTAATTTATTCCACATTAATATTAAAGGCAATAATTTTCAGCGGACAAAACATGGTGCTGTGTTAAATGAACCTAGTGCTTTTGAAAGAATTACGATGCACAAGTGCTATGTTAATGAAAGATATCAATTCATTTTGAAACGGAAATCGGCCGCCTAGTAACCGTTAATGAGCATCTTCTGTGGCAACCACTAAACAACGCAGCTAACCGAGAGTAATAATTTCAATCTAAAATTATTAACGAAAGAGACTTTAAAAGATTTCTGTAACACCGAGTATAGACTCAAATTAGTGAAAAGAGAGGATAATTGTCAACTAATATTGAATGCCACAACAGATTGTGTTGAGTCGCCTCGCTTTCACGTATCTCGATGAGATGAAGAATACTGGCTGGGAATAGAAAAAAGGTTACACTTTCACTGATCCTGCAAGTACCAGTAGGCAGCAATAAGAGGCGTCACAATTTTCCATGCTTAATGTACATAATATGCCCAAAAGAAATGATCAGGGGATTACCTATCGTTTAAATACAGATTTTCTGAATATGTATTGCAGTTTTAATATAGCAGTTTTAATTTTTATAACGCTATGTCTGCTAAATACGAGACGTGCAAATTAGACATTGTATTACAGTACTGGTATATATATATATATATATATATATATATATATATATATATATATATATATATATATATATGTGTGTGTGTGTGTGTGTGTGTGTGTATGTATGTGTGTGTATGTGTCTGTGTGCCCTATACATGCCAGTAATGAAGGATTTTCTTTTTTTGTTTCATGTCATCTGTCCTACTTCTGAGTTTCTTTTTCTGTATTTTGGGAATATAGTGCAAAAAATGTAATTTCTGGAAGTCAAATCGTCGTGTCCTTCAGTATTCCTTAACATTCTGGTAGAGAGTTTATAGATCGTGAACTGCAGTAAACTCTCTTATAAATATGAATATGACAAAAGATCTTTCTTTTTTCAGTGATAGCATGAGGAAGACTTTAATTTGGCTGCTCATAAGTAGAAAGTTACCTTATGCAAGAATGTGTAGAAAGTTACCTTATGCAAGAATGTTTTCAAATCAAAATATTATGTGATAACGTACCTAATGATCTATTGTGTAGCTGCCATGTATCTGGATCACATTACTCACTATTGTTTGTGGTGTGGTTGTAAATATTTAAACTGTATGGTTTATTTGTAAGGGCTCCATACTGTTACGACAGGTCATTCATTTAGGTTCTGTTTCATGTTCGTATGAGTAGGAACCCAAGGTTAGTTTACTGTTTTACAATGACACTTAATTTTTTAGGTGGTGCATAATTTTTAGAACAACATATTTAACTTTCAATTGGCTTCTGTGTCGTGCTGGCTCATGTGGAAAAACTGGAAACATTTTCCTTGTATGATGCTAGCTAATGTTTCCAGATATGCAGCAATTAGTTTACATATTGCTACTTTCATCCTAACGTTATTAATGTGTCACGATTTAAGGCAAAAAATTATTCCAGAGTCTTCGAGATAGCCTGTAATTACGTATGTGCTTATCTTGTTTCAGAAGACGATGTCAAAAAAAGTGGAAGTCTCTAACAGACTATTTTCGAGGAGAATTAAAGGAAATGCCGACATTATCATCTGATTATCCAGCTACTGTGTGCAGTAGTAAGTAGTGCCACTTCCATTCTCTGATGTCCTGGAAAGACATAACAACACCGAGTGAGACAGTGGAACAAATATGACACTGAAAGTCCACGAACGCAATCATCGGATGGTGACAGTGACAATGAAGTATCGGAAGCTAATTCCGATGGGAGTATACTCTTCGATGTTATCCTTGACTGTGTTGTCACGGAGGAATTGTTGCCCAGCACAGACGAACATTCCACTCTGGATGGCACACCATCATCTCCGTCACCATCAACATTGGCACATTTTCGTGAGACAACTTCTTGAAATGGAGTGAAAAAACTAAAAATGGTGGCGTCAGGAGTCGAATGCGACGATACCAAGTTTTAACTATCGGCAGTTCCGTATTTTATAGCTACTAGTGAAACTGGATGCAGTGGGTCAAATAATGGAGCTGCTTTATTTAAAATAAAAAATGACACAATGAAATGCTTTTTATGTCTGTAATCTTGTCTTATTCTCTACTATTTCAGTTTAGATGATGCAGACCTGTGAATAGTAACTACCAGTACGATTTCTCCCAATGACTCATTTGCTTTTAAATTGCTATGTTTAATTTTTACAATTTATCAAGAAGCTTTTTACAAGGTAATTTTATAAAGCACTCTCACAATTTTGCTTTTGAGAGGCGCAGAAACATGTAGACGTATATCAAGATTAATATAGTTTATGTGAGAAGGGTACTGTATGTTGTGTTTAAATGAAATCTGATAACTAACTTGATCTGTAGGGTGACCAAAAAATTAGTGGCGGGCCAAGAACGTTGCAGCAACTTGTACATGAGTGTACTGGGAAACCTGTTCGTACATTTCAAGAATAGTGAATGTATTTCTACCGACGCATGATATTAAACATTTACATTTTTGTTTTATGTGATAGAAGTGGGGAATTAGCCATAGGTTGTATACTGTTTGAAATATGATAGCTAATTTGATATGCGGTGATGCAAGCAGGGAGTTGTTTTCAATCATTCATCATGTGGCGTAGATCCCATCAAGAGGGAAAACCTTCAGGGATGTGGAAGGAGTGAAGATATACACTAATGTCTGTAGGTGTGCTTGCAGTGTCTGCACAAGTACCTGTATTCTGTTGTTTATTAATGGGTTCAGTATTGACAGCCACTGAATTACTTGGACCTCTCCTCCCAGCACAAGAAACTTTAACGCCAGGACCTACAGAAACTTTATGTTTGCTTGTGTTCTATTTTTGCCCTTATTTGTTTAACGACAAAACAGGTTTCAGAAATATGTTAAGCAAGTGTCAAATATACTATTAACATAGCGCGCTGTACGCATATATCTCCCCAGCGTTCTTCTCGTAATTTCGTGATAACGCTATATAATACTTTTATGATCAGTAGCTAACTGACAACTAAATTTTGTTGGTAACTTTTCAATATGATACTCAGATAAACCATTGATTACAGGTTTGACAGCTGACTCATTGAATGTTGTTAGGTCTAAAAATAAACTGTCAAAAGATGTAGCACTACGTGCATCGGTTGTCGTCGGAATTCCCGACGACAATGTTACTGTAAAAATAACAAAGCTGGACGTCAAGAAATTCGGATGCCCTCGTTTAGTACTGACAGAAAAGAAATGTTTAATTACTCACAAACAACGATTTTCCAGTCATGTTGGGATATCTTTATTTAAGCTGTTTCTAGCTGCTTTATTAAGCTTACCATACTCCGTGCTGGTAGTCTGTAAACTATCAGTACTACGAGCTTGTCTTTCCAGATCCATTATTGTGACACAGCACTCAAAAAGCTGTTCAAAGCTATGTTCATCAACTCCATTTTTTACCCACTATATGGCCATTCTCTCTTACTTTGTAGTTGTCTTATAGTAGACGGATATCAAGGTTAATCTGTTCTATTACCAGTAATTTCAGAGCGATGTACTGATGTCCACCACAAGTCTGGTAAAATTCCGTCACCTCTTCCATTTTCCTGAGTTCCATTGAGAAGTTCACCTTTATCGGCAGGATTTCAAACGTTTGAACGAAGACCCTAACTACAGTTTCTCTAATACGCTGGTCTTTGTGCAAGATGCAGTAATTTCTTCTAATTGTAATGTTATCCACTTTAATTACCTTTATTCTGTAGCTCTTACCTTTGGTTAAATTAACCCTAAAATGTCTAGCGAAAACATTGGAAATCACTACGATAGGATGGATATCTCTTAGGACAGAATGAATTCACCTGGCAATCAGCTGTGCAAATTACCTCTTACGAGATGCACTCGGACGCGAACCATACCATGTGTGACTTGACCAAGTGAAGGGCGATAAACACGCCCATACGTGGAAGCACCTCTCACGTACACGACCTTCCTGCTCTGCATTAACACATCCTACAGAACACTTCATCCACGGTTTGTTATATCGCTCACAGAGTGATACCATCTTGACACAAGTATGTGTGTGTTGTTAGACATATGCCTGATGCCCACTTTATTGGAATTGTCATTGACATTGGCTGCTGATGAATAATGTTCCCAACAATTGAGTACCTGCAACATTTCTGGGTTGTTCAATATGGTTTATTAGGAATTATACTGAGACGTGTGTATACATTTAAAGTTAATGAAGGTGGGTAAAACTTTAAAGATGTACTATGGGTTAAAGTGTAAAGTGTATAGATTAAACTTGGTAGAACAGGTAATAGGACTCGGGTTAAATCATTTTGCCGTCTCTGCTAAAAGCTTTGTAATTGAAAAGACAATTTATTTGTTACTAGTGACACAGTGGTTGATAGATACTAAGATGTTTAATCATTAGATTAAGCCCGTACGCATCTGGTACTATAAGCTCTGATGCAGATGTACATTAAGAGTCAGTAGAAATATAGATGCGCTGAAGCAACTGGGACATACAGGGTGTTACAAAAAGGTACAGCCTAACTTTCAGGAAACAGTCCTCACACACAAAGAAAGAAAATATGTTATGTGGACATGTGTCCGGAAACGCTTACTTTCCATGTTAGCGCTCATTTTATTACTTCTCTTCAAATCACATTAATCATGGAACAGAAACACACAGCAACAGAACGTACCAGCATGACTTCAAACACTTTGTTACAGGAAATGTTCAAAATGTCCTCCGTTAGCGAGGATATATGCATCCACCCTCCGTCGCATGGAATCCCTGATGCGCTGATGCAGCCCTGGAGAATGGCGTCTTGTATCACAGCCATCCACAATACGAGCACGAAGAGTCTCTACATTTGGTACCGGGGTTGCGTAGACAAGAGCTTTCAAATGCTCCCATAAATGAAAGTCAAGAGGGTTGAGGTCAGGAGAGCGTGGAGGCCATGGAATTGGTCCGCCTCTACCAATCCATCGGTCGCCGAATCTGTTGTTGAGAAGCGTACGAACACTTTGACTGAAATGTGCAGGAGCTCCATCGTGCATAAACCACATGTTGTGTCGTACTTGTAAATGCACATGTTCTAGCAGCATAGGTAGAGTATCCCGAATGAAATCACGATAACGTGCTCCATTGAGCGTAGGTGGAAGTACATGGGGCTCAATCAAGACATCACCAACAATGCCTGCCCAAACGTTCACAGAAAATCTGTGTTGATGACGTGATTGCACAACTGCGTGCGGATTCTCGTCAGCCCACACATGTTGATTGTGAAAATTTACAGTTTGATCACGTTGAAATGAAGCCTCATCCGTAAAGAGAACATTTGCACTGAAATGAGGATTGTCACATTGTTGGATGAACCATACCCGTGGAGGCCAATCAGCTGCTGATAGTGCCTGCACACGCTGTACATGGTACAGAAACAACTGGTTCTCCCGTAGCACTCTCCATACAATGACGTGGTCAACGTTACCTTTTACAGCAGGACCTTCTCTGACGCTGACATTAGGGTTATCGTCAACTGCACGAAGGCCTCGTCCATTGCAGGTGTCCTCGTCGTTCTAGGTCTTCCCCAGTCGCGAGTCATAGGCTGGAATGTTCCGTGCTCCCTAAGACGCCGATCAATTGCTTCGAACGTCTTCCTGTCGGGACACCTTCGTTCTGGAAATCTGTCTCGATACAAACGTACCGCGCCATGGCTATTGCCCCGTGCTAATCCATACATGAAATGGGCATCTGCCAACTCCGCATTTGTAAACATTGCACTGACTGCAAAACCACGTTCGTGATGAACACTAACCTGTTGATGCTACGTACTGATGTGCTTGATGCTAGTACTGTAGAGTAATGAGTCGCATGTCACCACAAGCACCGAAGTCAACATTATCTTCCTTCAATTGGGCCAACTGGCGGTGAATCTAGGAAGTACAGTAAATACTAACGAAACTAAAATGAGCTCTAACATGGAAATTAAGCGTTTCCGGACACATGTCCACATCACATCTTTTCTTTATTTTTGTGTGAGGAATGTTTCCAGAAAGTTTGGCCGTACCTTTTTGTAACACCCTGTATACTTGAACGATTGGAGTGAAAGGAATGGAAAGGAAACAAGAAGAGGAAGAGGTAGGAATGGCTTCCAGCTGCACAGGGCATAGCAAAAATGCAACAGCGGTAGATGAAAATCTTTGCTGGACTGAGACCCTAACCCGGAAGCTCCACTCCTCTAAAACTGTTACCCTAACCAACTCGGCCATCCGGACACGCATTCTATTAGACCCAGATTTCCAACTTGACCATGACAACGAAGCCCCCCACCCCCGCGAACAACGCGATCATTCGCAGATTTCTTATTCACTTTGGAGTTCGGACATGGTTGTGCATCTGCTCTGCTCTGTAACTTCTTCATCAAACAGCTGTCGTGTCCCTAGAATTGTAGACATGAGTGGTGACTATTTCGTTGGACATCCAGCTTGGAGTTCCAGTCCGGGCAAAATTTTCGATCTCGCCGTTGCATTGCCGGAATGACCTGTGCGGCCGGAAATAATGATTTCGTCTTACCTTTTTCCCTTGCATTTTCCTTTCCTTTTCTTTCTCGACAATTATTTATGTCAGCGGAAATGTTATACTGTACAGTAACTGTCAGATATAAATATTTTTCCTGACAGATATTTACACCATAAATTCCACGTCAAGCGTTATCCAAGAATAAAAGCTCTCTCATGAATATTAATTAAACACGGTTAATAATGGTGCTTATTTTCTTTTCTTTAGTTTATATTAAAAGAGCTAACAGTTTACTTCATTTACACATATGTTAGTGAACACGTATGTCTGTACAACAGTTACTAAGGGAAACATTCATGTACACTTTTAAATGAACTTTATACCAAATTTTCATTTTTCATAGATGTGGTGTGCGTACTGTAAGACCTTCGGTACACACGCCATCAGATTATTTGACTTGTCGCTCTAACGAAGTAGGCGAGTGTCAGCAATATGTCTCGTGGTCTTATCGTGGCGTGTTTATCTTCTGCCGTTAGGTCAGACAATAGAAATGCCACTTGCACGGTTAGAGTAGCAGATTGATGGTGACCAACTTTAAACAGAACATGATTAATTATTACATACATTTATTAAAATAATAACAAGCATAAAAATAATTTAACTGGGTTCTGGATGCTATTTACAATTGACAATCTGAAGTTCCTTTGGTCTTGGTAGATTAATCTTATTCTCACATATCTCTGATACTTGACAAAAGTGTCTATACATTTATCTTCATGGCTATGTACAGGAATATGATAATCTTGTTAGGCGCAGACTGAAACTTGATTATAGACTAATACAGACTGGTCCTGACGAATGCAGACTGACTAATCGGAGGTCTGTACACTCGTTATAATACCTCGCGTGTTCAGGTAACACTGCGCGAGTGTGATCCGTGAGGAGAAAAGGCTCTACGTTAGCAGCAATCTCACTGGCTGCGTTACATATTAATACGCGGATCGGCGGAAGCAGAATTTGGTCCGTCTCTAAGACAGCGCCATCTCGTAGTGCGGAGACGAACGAGAGCTGCGCCTGCGCTGTTGTGCTTAGCGGGGCGCGCCCTAGTGGGAAAGTTGTGTACGCGCTGACTACGCAGATCTATGTACACAACAATACACTTAAAATAATTACAAAATAAATTTCTAATAGCTGTTGCCTCTCGCCATGCTGAATGTAATGTCACTGAGCTACTACTCAGTGACTGCCTGAGATGTAGGGGCAATGTCTTTTCAGTCAGTAATAATATTGTGAAACAAATAATGTTTGCCTTTACAATTGTTATGTCATTGCCCATATCAATTTCAATTGTTTTCTCGTTGTGCTCTTATAATCACGTGGGAATTTCTTCACGTGAATGACCTCTGTACAAACGAGAGCTCCACCAGTGCATTGCATTTTTATTCCTTATATGCGCGATAATACCGCCTATTCTAAATGTATATATCGTTATCCCGTGACTTTCGTCACCTCCGTGCAAATTAACCTTGAAAACGGTCAAGAGGAGAAACTGTAAAACAGTCCTCGCCAACAGCAGGTTTCGCCTGCGAGAGCTGGTGCGGTTCATTTCCGTTACGACCGCAGAGAGAAATTCGTCGGCCGGCCTACAGCTGGTACGTGAGATGTGGCCGAGGGCGTCGCGGGCACTCGCCACGGCCCGGGATTCGCCGTAAAGCAGCGGCGGCTTTACGACGCCCTAACTCGCCGAGGTGTCCGACTTGATTCGCCTTACCTGCCGGACACGGCCTGCTGGCTCAGCCGGCGCCCCGGTCGTAAGGGCCTGCGCGTGTCTGCCGTCACAGCTCGTCGCCGCACAAGGAGGCGCGCCTCTCGTAAACACGGCCCGCCAAAGGAGGGGCCAGCGTCGGCAAAGTGTTTTTCCCTCGGCAGTAAATTTGGCACCGGGCACTGCTCCGCAGAAGGAGGTATGCGCTGATGTAATCGCCGACAAAGCGCTGGTTCTGTTTTTGGAACGTATTATAGGTCCCAGGAGTTTCTTTCTCCCACTCTGTTTCTTTACTCTGCCTTAGTCTTCTGGCCTGAAGAGGAGGAGCCGAGTACAACTGAAAACGATGGTGAAGATAAAAGAGTAATACTTACGACACTGCCAATGATGCAATAGTGAGCATCAGGATTCATCAAACATCGTAACGAACACTGCTGAAACAAAGTAAACGTGACACAGTGATATTCAGGATAAATTCTTCTTTCGAATATTTACATTTATTATATTGCCCAAAATTAGCTGTAAGGTTTGTACAAACATTATCAAAAGCCGGGACTCAACATCTGACGTCATCAGTCCCCTAGAACTTAGAACTACTTAAACCTAACCAACCTAAGGACATCACACATATCCATGCCCGAGGTTGGATTCGAACCTGCGACCGTGGTCGCGCAGTCCCAGACTGAAGCGCCTAGAACCACTCGACCACCCCGGCCGGCTCAAAAAATATGAATTAAGTTGAAAAACATGCTCACATTCAAAATAACTGATAATAATATAATTTCTGAAAGTATTTGTATGGAGTGTAGCCATGTATGGAATTGAAACGTGGACGATGAATAGTTTAGACAAGAAGAGAATAGAAGCTTCCGAAATGTGGTGCTACAGAAGAATGCCGAAGACTAGATGGGTAGATCACATAACTATGGAGGAGGTACTGAATAGAATTAGGGAGAAGAGAACTTTGTGGCACAACTTGAGCAGGAGAAGCGATCGCTTTGTAGGACATATTCTGAGACATCGAGGGATCACCAATTTAATATTGGAGGGCAGCGTGAAGGGTAAAAATCGTAGAGGGAGATCAAGAGATGAATACACTAAACAGATTCGGGAAACTGTAGGTTGCAGTAGGTACTGGGAGATGAAGAAGCTTGCACAGGATAGAGTAGCATGGAGAGCTGCATCAAACCGGTCTCTGGACTGAAGACCAGAACAACAGGAACAATATAATTTTGGAACATATACAGCCGTGAAGCAGGTGACACTCAAATAAATGGCTCTGACCAATATGGGACTTAACATCTGAGGTCATCAGTCCCCTAAAACTTAGAACTACTTAAACCTAACTAACCTAAGGACATCACACACATCCGTGAACGAGGCAGGTCTCCAACCTGCGACCGTAGCGGTCGCGCGGTTCCAGACTTAAGCGCCTAGAACCGCTTGGCCACACCGGCCGGCAGTGACATTCAACCAGAGTTACTAAGATCCTTGTGAAAACCAACAAGACGAAGCTGCTATACCCATTGTGCCGGACGTTTGAGTCTGAGAGAATTCCCAAGGGCTTCTGCTGTCACAAGACGAAAAGACCTTCGTGGAACAGCAATAATGGATTCTCTGACTACTCTGGGACGAGGCTCATCAATCTAGAACACATTAATTATTATTCACTTTATACATTAATAAGTAAAAGATATACTTAATTTTAACACTGATATTTGCCACATGATTCCCATATAATTAACAGCTGTCATTAGCAGTTAAGGCATCACTAGACGCACTTATTATCAAACAGTTCTAGTGCATTACATAACGCAACATTTACGAAAGTAAATTTCATCAGAAACTTCAACAACTCGTTGATCTTACAGGATGATGTTGGCTCCTTCAGATGAGGTCACGAACTGCAGGAGATCTCTTGTTGGATGCTTAACTACAAACTCAGTGCTAGAATGCTGCTATGCTGAGAGCGAGGACGTGTCACCTGGCGTCCCTCCTATTGGCTGTTGCGAATTATAGCGAGATCTCGCTCATGTGGGCAGTATCGATTCTCGTTCCCGACTTCGGTATGGAACAGCGATCTCTGGACGACACCACAGCTTCAAGAAAAATGAATTAATTTCCATAGCAAGGAAGGTAGGTGCTTGCAGGTGCTAGTGGTGCTGAACCACCAATTTCGGAAGTGGTGATTGCAAAATACTTCCTGCCTGGATAGCCACACCCGCTGCTCCCAAGATTTAGCACATGCTGGTCTCGAATCGGATCTGTCCAGTGGAGTTTGTGGGCAACGTTCTCTGGAGTATACCCTTTGCAACTTTGACATTGTAAGGGATACAAAGCAGGTAGCGATAGTTTACAATTTTTGCAGAAGGAAGACAAGAGTTACAAGAGTCGTACAATTAGATAAAATATTGCATTCACTCTCTTCTTTTATTTTCATAAGAAAGCTGTTACAAAAGTACCACAAAATGTAGTAACCTAAAGTGGAAACTTTTTGATTGTTGTCGTAAGAAAAGTAGAGACAAAATGTAGTTAACGTGCATTGTTAAAGATTTCGTGATTGTCGTCATATGAAAAGTAAAGACGGTTGTAAGTAGAGCCCGGATTTTAATGCACCATCAAATAGTATAACAGATATGCATTCATGCAGCATCATATCATTACAATTCACAATTACATACAAAACAATAAAAGTGCCCGTTATCAAAATTCAGTTCCGTATTTATTTTCATTTCCTGCTACGACAGTACACAGAAAAACAACGTTCATTAAATTTTGTTCACTAAGGCTTATTTTTGGACATATAGAATGTACTTTCTGCGTCACGAGACCTGAAAGGTGCAAAGTCAAGTGAGGAAATTTCGGCCCAAGTCAGACTAAGTGAAATTCTTTTATACACTCCTGGAAATTGAAATAAGAACACCGTGAATTCATTGTCCCAGGAAGGGGAAACTTTATTGACACATTCCTGGGGTCAGATACATCACATGATCACACTGACAGAACCACAGGCACATAGACACAGGCAACAGAGCATGCACAATGTCGGCACTAGTACAGTGTATATCCACCTTTCGCAGCAATGCAGGCTGCTATTCTCCCATGGAGACGATCGTAGAGATGCTGGATGTAGTCCTGTGGAACGGCTTGCCATGCCATTTCCACCTGGCGCCTCAGTTGGACCAGCGTTCGTGCTGGACGTGCAGACCGCGTGAGACGACGCTTCATCCACTCCCAAACATGCTCAATGGGGGACAGATCCGGAGATCTTGCTGGCCAGGGTAGTTGACTTACACCTTCTAGAGCACGTTGGGTGGCACGGGATACATGCGGACGTGCATTGTCCTGTTGGAACAGCAAGTTCCCTTGCCGGTCTAGGAATGGTAGAACGATGGGTTCGATGACGGTTTGGATGTACCGTGCACTATTCAGTGTCCCCTCGACGATCACCAGTGGTGTACGGCCAGTGTAGGAGATCGCTCCCCACACCATGATGCCGGGTGTTGGCTCTGTGTGCCTCGCTCGTATGCAGTCCTGATTGTGGCGCTCACCTGCACGGCGCCAAACACGCATACGACCATCATTGGCACCAAGGCAGAAGCGACTCTCATCGCTGAAGACGACACGTCTCCATTCGTCCCTCCATTCACGCCTGTCGCGACACTACTGGAGGCGGGCTGCACGATGTTGGGGCGTGAGCGGAAGACGGCCTAACGGTGTGCGGGACCGTAGCCCAGCTTCATGGAGACGGTTGCAAATGGTCCTCGCCGATACCCCAGGAGCAACAGTGTCCCTAATTTGCTGGGAAGTGGCGGTGCGGTCCCCTACGGCACTGCGTAGGATCCTACGGTCTTGGCGTGCATCCGTGCGTCGCTGCGGTCCGGTCCCAGGTCGACGGGCACGTGCACCTTCCGCCGACCACTGGCGACAACATCGATGTACTGTGGAGACCTCACGCCCCACGTGTTGAGCAATTCGGCGGTACGTCCACCCGGCCTCCCGCATGCCCACTATACGCCCTCGCTCAAAGTCCGTCAACTGCACATACGGTTCACGTCCACGCTGTCGCGGCATGCTACCAGTGTTAAAGACTGCGATGCAGCTCCGTATGCCACGGCAAACTGGCTGACACTGACGGCGGCGGTGCACAAATGCTGCGCAGCTAGCGCCATTCGACGGCCAACACCGCGGTTCCTGGTGTGTCCGCTGTGCCGTGCGTGTGATCATTGCTTGTACAGCCCTCTCGCAGTGTCCGGAGCAAGTATGGTGGGTCTGACACACCGGTGTCAATGTGTTCTTTTTTCCATTTCCAGGAGTGTATTTTAGCCACAAAAGACTTTATCTGCTTAAGTTCAAAATCAAGGTGATTCTCTTGCTCTTGGGGATCTGCCCATAACGGCGGAACAATCAGCAACGATCAACGGTATGAGGATGCAGAAAGCAATAGAAACCACAGCATTAAAGGCACATAATATGTGGCCACAGAACATGTGGTCTGTTACTGGAAAAGTGTCAGGATCTGCTCATTGACAAAAGATTCTGTACTAGTCCCCAATTCGGATCTCTGCGAGGGTACTGCCAAAGCAGTGGTAGCCATGGGAAGAAGACTGAATAATCAACGAAAGGGTGACGTTCTACGAGTCGGGGCGTGGGAAGTCTGAAGTTTGAACGAGGTAGGGAAGCTATAAAATCCGAAAAGGAAAGTGCTATGGCACAATCTAGATCTAGTGGAGTCAGTGAAGTCAAATGAAAAGAAGACAAGGATTCCTGGAATCAATTGCAAAGAAGTTAAGTACGGGAGTAGTAAGGAATGAGGAGATATGTTTCGAGTTCTGTGAGGCTATAGATACTGCGATAAGGAATAGGTCAATAGGCAGTTCAGTTAAAGAGGACTGGACACCTCTAAAAACATCCATCACGGAAGTTGGAAAGAAAAACGTATGTGCAAAGAATGTAAATGCGAAGAAACCATGGGCAACCGAAGAAATGCTTCAAAAGACCGATAAAAGAAGGAAATGCAAAAATGTTCAGGGAAATCCAGATATACGGAAAGAGATGCCGTTTAGGAATGAAACAAATCGGAAGTGCAGGGAAGCTACATTGAAATGACTGCATGAAATACGTAAATAAACCGAAAAAGAAATAATTGATGGAAGGACTGACTCAGCATGTAATAAGCCAAAACAACGTACAGTGAAATTAAAATCAAGGATGTTATATTAAAAGAAGAATGGTGAAGAATATCGAGGATGTGTTAGATGGCGATCTGTTTAGCTTTCAGAAAGTTAAGAAAACAGAAAGGCAGTTTTTACGTTGCCGTTGATAGTGGAAACTGGAAAAACCGTTCGAAAATGTGAGGTGGGGCAAGATATTCGAAAACCTGGACAATGGAAAATCCAGGATGGAATCTAACAATATTATGAAAAGGATAGTTGCTACTCACCATAAATTGGAGATGCTGAGTCGCAGATAGGCACAACAAAAAACTGTCACAAAATGTACTTTCAGCCAACAAGGCTTTCGTCGGAGATAAAACATAAACAAACACACACGCACGCAAACGCAACTCGCATAGAAACTGTAGTAATCTACATTGAATGACGAGTAATATACAATACGAACAATACCCAAGAGGGAACAATAAGAGTGGACGACCAAGAACGAAGCGCTCGAATGAAAAAGGACGTAAGGCAGGAATGTACTCTTTCGCTCCTACTGTTCAATCTATACATCGAAGAAGCAATGACGGAACTAAAAGAATGGTTCATGAGTGGGATTAAAGTTGAAGGAGAAAAGATATCAGTGATAAGATTCGCTGATGAAGCTGCTAACCTCAGTGAAAATGAAGAACAATTACAGGATGTATTGGATGATATGAACAATCTATTGGGTAAAGAATATGAAATTAGTGTAAATGGAAAGAACACGTATTAAATGAGAAGTAGCTTAAGGGATTCTGCTCCGTAGGTAGCAAAACAACACATGACCTAAAGAGCAAGGAGGACATAAAAAGCAAATTAGCATTGGCAAAAAGAGCATTTCTGGCCAAGAGAGGTCTACTAGTATCAAAGATAGGCGGTAATCTGAGGAAGAAAGAATGGGCGTGAAGCACAGAATTGTATGGCAGTGAAACATGATCTGTGGAAAAATTTGAACAGAAGAGAATCGAAGCATTTGATTTGTGGTGCTACAGGAGAATGTTGAAAGTTAGGCGGACTGTACAGGAATGGAATGAGGAGGTTCTCTTCAGAATCGGGGAGGAAAGGAATTATGGGAAACACTGACAAGAAGAAGGGACAGAATGATGGGACATCTGTTAAGACATCAGGCAATAACTTCCATGATACAGCAGGAAGCCATAGAGGGTAAAATCTTCACAGCAAGGCAGAGATTAGAATACGACCAGTAAATAATTGAGGACATAGGTAGCAAGTGCTACGCTGAGATGAAGAGGTTTGCGCAGACGAGGAATTCGTGGAGCGCCGGAAAGAAAGTTGTACACTACTGGTCATTAAAGTTGCTACACCAAGAAGAAATGCACATGATAAACGGGTATTCTTCGGACAAAGATATTATACTCGAACTGACATGTGATTACATTTTCAAGCAATTTTGGTGCATAGATCCTGAGAAATCAGTACCCAGAACAACCACCTCTGGCCGTAATAACGGCCTTGATACGCTTGGGCATTGAGTCAAACAGAGATTGGATGGCTTGTACAGGTACAGCTGCCCATGCAGCTTCAACACGTTACCCCAGTTCATCAAGAGTAGTGACTGGCGTACTGTGACGAGCCAGTTGCTCGGCCACCATTGACCAGACGTTTTCTATTGGTGAGAGATCTGGAGAATGTGCTGGTCAGGGCAGCAGTCGAACATTTTCTGTATCCAGAAAGGCCCGTACAGGATATGCAACATGCGGTCGTGCATTATCCTGCTTAAACGTAGGGTTTCGCACGGATCGAATGAAGGGTAGAGCCACAGGATGTAACACATCTGTAATGTAATGTCCACTGTTCAAAGTGCCGTCAATGCGACCAAGAGGTGACCGAGACTAGTAACCAATGGCACCCCATACCATCAAGCCCGGTGATACGCCAGTATGGTGATGACGAATACACGCTTCCAATGTGCGTTCACCACAATGTCACCAAACACGGATGCGACCATCATGGTACTGTAAACAGAACCTGCATTCATCCGAAAAAATGATGTGGTGCCATTCGTGTACCCAGGTTCCAGGCTCCTGTCTGTGATGCAGCGTCAAGGGTAACCGCAGACATGGTCTCCGAGCTGATAGTCCATGCTGCTGCAGACGTCGTCGAACTGTTCGTGCATCTTACACTTAGATGGAAATCTGGCCTCTAGTTTCCGGAGTCTATGGAAGAAAGAGGGAGGCAGAAGGTGAAAGCGGTTTTAGCCCATACCCCACATTATCTATGTTTCCAACAAGCAGTAAAGGAAACAGAGGAGAAATTTCCGAAATGAATTACGTTTCTAGGGAAGAGGTTACAACTTTACATACGAATGCAAGGTCTCACAGCGACATGAACTTATAAAAATATTTCGAGCTTCCAGTTGACTGCTCGTATGGTCGCCTTCCTACTGTGAGTAGAGACATTATTTTCATACTGGATATGTTTGTAGTGTTGTCAGATTTATTCAAGATGGGGGCCATAGATGCGACAATGTCACATTGATGATGTCATGGGTTTTTCTCTCTCCTCTCCAACCTCCCCCACTCCCCAACCCTGCCAACCCTCCCCCCTCCTATCCCTAACCCTCCCCTCCCCATTCCATCCTCCAATTGGAAAATGGCGGAAAACGCTCATTGTGTGCTAAGCTGCCTTTTTGGCAGAACATAGCGTAATTTTTTCAATGTTTTGGGCGTAACTTGTGTCATCCTGTGAAAAGAATTTTCCAGTATCTTTTAAAACTGGCTTGAAAAGCTCAGGAAGGTGAAAGTATTACCATTATCCAGCAGCTACATGTCGTATTCTGTAACAACACTGCTACAGATCAACAGTCTAAGGAAACCATAAGCACAGCTACAGATTCAATAACATATTGCCAAAAATCGTGCCAAAAGTCGCCTATAAAAATCCAAACAGACTGTGAAAAACGATAATAAAAACAACGCTTGTAAAGATCTTGAAAATAGTACGCCAACACAGCTCTCACACAGTGCAAATGGACTCTAGAATAATATTGCACCACATGTTAACAGTTCAGATCACATGCACACTGTGTCTAATGCTGAGATAAATACACCCGCAATAACATTCAACCCGAATGGAAGCACATGAGATTGGTACGTCCGTCCACCAAAAACAAAGGCAGTATATTTCCGGTATAGTTCTGTTACGGGAACCTGCCAATATGACAATTCAAATCAATGCTTGAGAGAAATTTCACGCCGTGAAATCTTTGTATTTGTTCTTCAAGTTTTTCTGGCCTTGTTCTTACCAGTATTAAAATTTTACTGATATCTCTAGCATGACCGAGCGGGGTGGCGCAGTGGTTAGACACTGGACTCGCATTCGGGAGGACGACGGTTCAATCCCGCGTCCGGCCATCCTGATTTAGGTTTTCCGTGATTTCCCTAAATGACTCCAGGCAAATGCCGGGATGGTTCCTCTGAAAGTGCACGGCCGACTTCCTTCCCAATCCTTCCCTAATCCTATGAGATCGATGACCACGCTGTCTGGTCTCCTTCCTCAAATCAACCAACCAACCAACCAATCTCTAGCATCAAATACCAATCTCATATTCCCATCTGCTTTTCCCACAGCTACCAAGGCACTACTATAGGGAGAAAGGGACGGTTCAATTATTCCCCAATCCAGGATTTTCTTTATTTCCTTCAACACAGCTTCGCATTTACTCCAAGGTACGAAATAGGAAGCATGACAGAACGTCTGGTGCGGATATACCTGCAAATCGTACACATTTCCTCGAATTATCGCGGGTTTTTACGAAAATGTGCCTCCATAGTTGCTCAATAATCGAGAAAGCTCATGCTGCTGTTCCCTAGTTAAATATTCTGACTCCCTGACTTTTAACCGAATCTCTTGTAGTATTTTAACGATCTCTTCATCATACTTTCCTTTTACTACAGGATACTCCCTCAGTGGTGCATTATTTGTACATTAAGTACAAAGGGATCTACTTCTACATGTTAGAACCACCGACAGTACCTATTGTGCTTTGCCATTGTTTTGATGAATGGTAATTGCAAATTCTTGGTAGGCGTTCGCAGAAAGCACAAGCCCTGAGGGATGTCGATCACAGAGCTTCTTTCCGTCAGTACGTCCCATCCCAACATGCAAGTTGCAGTTAAATTCTTAACAATGAGGAACGTGCATAATATCGCATCATTTCCTATTGCTATTCCTGCCTGCACCTGAGATTTGACGTTTTGCTTCCGTTATTTTACAATTAGGCACCGGCAACGTACGCAGGTTTTTATTTTAGTTAGTGACGTTAAACAAATTCTCAAACATCACCGACACAGCCGCTCCTGTGTCAATTAAAACCGTTGCGAATATACCATTTACTTTTACATGTACCGCAGCTTGCATGATCTCGGTTTGTTGGTCAGAATATTTACGTGGTTCTGTGACTAATTCCTCCAGCAAATCCTGGCCGTCATTATACCGCAGCATAGCTATCTGATTATTATCTTTTTCTAGTTTGCTTTCGTTTCCATTCCTAGTGGTCGTATGCCGAAGGCTTACGTCGACCCCAATAGTTTGTTAGCTGTTTATCATCTGTAACTTCTACTATTTACACATTGTGCTGTGTATTTGTGTTATTCTGTGTGGTTCCCGAGTTAGTAACCCTTGTCGACGTCGAAGTATTTGCCGGCATGGGGATGGCTTCGTTATTATTGATTGGGACTTCCTGTTCCTGTCTATTTGACGCTGCCGACCAGTTAGCACATATATTCTGCCGCGACTGATCACCTCCTTGTTTCATACTTACTGAAAATTGCTTCCGTAATTCTCCTCCCTTCTTTTCCGATCCATCATATCGCTTCTGTTCTTACTGGGAAAGCAGTTACCGCTTGACATACCATGTACTCTACTTCCATTCCCTCCTTTTTGTCCGTTCGATCTCTCATAGCTATTACCAACACATTCGCATCCCGAGTTATTATTCCGGTATTGGTTTCCATAACAGTTATTCCTATGTTTGTGGTTATTACTTGTCTCTTGACCGTTATTATTTTGCTGTCGTGCAGCCTCTTGTATCAACTCCAAAGAATCCATGACCGACGGCTATGTCTCTAAATCACTGACAGGCACATGTACCAATTCTCTCCGTATTTAGTTAGGCAACTTGGATTTCAATATGCTAAGCACGTCACGTGTGACGATCGGTTCTGACCAGCACTTCGTTTTGTTGATGTACTTCTCAAAATATTTTCTGAGCGTTCCTAGCTTGAAATTGTACATCTCAGGGTTATATACCTGTTTCCGTACTCTTTATTACAAACTAACTGACCAAAACCTGTCCAAAACGTGTTGCTCGAACTCGCTAAAGGAATGACAATTCTCTGCCATCTCTAACGCCCCTATGCGGCATCTCCAGTAATATATGACAAAAAAACTGTATCTTTTGCCTTTCCTACCACGATCCAGGTAACACATTCTTAAAACACTTTATGAATATTACCGGATGAATAGATTTATTTTCTTCGGAAAACACCTGAAACTGTCTGTGTTTCAACAACGACTCTTCGTGTTTCAGTGTAGCAAGAGTGGGTACATCATTGCGCACATCTATCGGATTATTTCTACATTCATTCACTACGTATGGACTAACAGTCACATTATTTGCTGGTGAATTTCCGTGCGTGTCCCGATTTGACTCACTATTTCCATACTGCTGTACACTAAATGTACTACTGCACCTTGGACTAGGTGCGGCACAGTTTATGATTCTATGATCACAGTCACCCAACGGTTTTCCGATTCTCTCGGTTCTTAAAGGTTCGTGGTTTATGCTTGTGCCTTCATGACTTAGGTCCAGTATGGTCAAGCATTACTAACTTCACTTCAGCTTCTACCTTCCGTTCTATGTTTAAAGAAATCTCATCGATACCCATGGTTAGCTGTTTGATTTTGGCATCGAGAGATTCCTGTACTTCTTTGACTTCGGATACCTCTCCGGTCAAATTATTTACCTTTTCTGCTACATCTTTCAAACTTTTTTTAACTTACGATTCATCTGATTCTACCTTTTCTATATTGTTGTTAACGTGTCCTAATATACGTTGATCCCTGTCATCTAGAGCACGATTGAGCTTCTGTTCGCATTTGACTAACAACTCGTCCACTTTAGCGATTATAGTAGTCTCAACCTTTTCAAAAGACCCATTTGCAGTTGGAAATCTTCCTCCCGCTCTCTTTTTCTCTGCTGTTCCCTTATTTACAATTTCCAGAACAGTAACGCAAGCATGTCGTTTGTATTTGCTAGCTCTGTCTGCGTTCGTTCACTTTCGGCTACTCTCTCGCAGCTGATTTCAACCGCGGGGCCGACAGTCTCTTGTCCCCCCCTGTTGTTTTTGTTGTGGTCTTCAGTCCTGAGACTGGTTTGATGCAGCTCTCCATGCTACTCTATCCTGTGCAAGCTTCTTCATCTCCCAGTACCTACTGCAACCTACATCCTTCTGAATCTGCTTAGTGTATTCATCTCTTGGTCTCCCCCTATGATTTCTACCCTCCACGCTGCCCTCCAATATTAAATTGGTGATCCCTTGATGCCTCAGAACATGTCCTACCAACCGATCCCTTCTTCTGGTCAAGTTGTGCCACAAACTCCTCTTCTCCCCAATCCTATTCAATATTTCCTCATTAGTTATGTGATCTATCCATCTAATCTTCAGCATTCTTCTGTAGCACCACATTTCGAAAGCTTCTATTCTCTTCTTGTCCAAACTATTTACCGTCCATGTTTCACTTCCATAGATGGCTACACTCCATACAAATACTTTCAGAAATGACTTCCTCACACTTAAATCTATACTCGATGTTAACAAATTTCTCTTCTTCAGAAACGCTTTCCTTGCCATTGCCAGTCTACATTTTATATCCTCTCTACTTCGACCATCATCAGTTATTATGCTCCCCAAATAGCAAAACTCCTTTACTACTTTAAGTGTCTCATTTCCTAATCTAATTCCCTCAGCATCGCCCGACTTAATTCGACTACATTCCATTATCCTCGTTTTGCTTTTGTTGATGTTCATCTTATATCCTCCTTTCAAGACACTGTCCATTCCGTTCAACTGCTCTTCCAGGTCCTTTGCTGTCTCTGACAGAATTACAATGTCATCGGCAAACCTCAAGGTTATTATTTCTTCTCCATGGATTTTAATACCTACTCCGAATTTTTCTTTTGTTTCCTTTACTGCTTGCTCAATATACAGATTGAGTAACATCGGGGAGAGGCTACAACCCTGTCTCACTCCCTTCCGAACCACTGCTTCCCTTTCATGTCCCTCGACTCTTATAACTGCCATCTGGTTTCTGTACAAATTGTAAATAGCCTTTCGCTCCCTGTATTGTACCCGTGCCACCTTTAGAATTTGAAAGAGAGTATTCCAGTCAACATTGTCAAAAGCTTTCTCTAAGTCTACAAATGCTAGAAACGTAGGTTTGCCTTTCCTTAATCTTTCTTCTAAGATAAGTCGTAAGGTCAGTATTGCCTCACGTGTTCCAACATTTCTACGGAATCCAAACTGATCTTCCCCGAGGTTGGCTTCTACTAGTTTTTCCATTCGTCTGTAAAGAATTCGTGTTAGTATTTTGCAGCTGTGGCTTATTAAACTGATTGTTCGGTAATTTTCACATCTGTCAACACCTGCTTTCTTTGGGATTGGAATTATTATATTCTTCTTGAAGTCTGAGGGTATTTCGCCCGTTTCATACATCTTGCTCACCAGATGGTAGAGTTTTGTCAGGACTGGCTCTCCCAAGGCCGTCAGTAGTTCCAATGGAATGTTGTCTACTCCGGGGGCCTTGTTTCGACTCAGGTCTTTCAGTGCTCTGTCAAACTCTTCACGCAGTATCGTATCTCCCATTTCATCTTCATCTACATCTTCTTCCATTTCCATAATATTGTCCTCAAGTACATCGCCCTTGTATAGACCCTCTATATACTCCTTCCACCTTTCTGCTTTCCCTTCTTTGCTTAGAACTGGGTTTCCATCTGAGCTCTTGTTGTCTTGTCCCCCCTAGCGATTGTAAACTCTGTTGACAAATATCAGTGTGCGATTCTACACTGCGAGGTGGAATAGTAGCTCGTTCAGTTTCACTAACTACAGTCCCCCTACCAACGATCCTGGAATATTCTCCACCTGGTCATCGGTAACATACCTTTCGAGTTCCAAACGGTCACGTCTTGTACTCGGTCTAACCATGGTGCTAACTGATGAAATAGCGTCACAGAACAAAACTTTCTACAGTAACAGTTACAATCGAAATGACAGAAGGCCACTACGTGGGAAGTCTGTTACTAATTGCATGCACCCAGGTACTACCGACCAACTTCAATTAAAAACTTGGCCATGTGCATTCGATTCCTTACCTCACAGTTTGTCTTGTACGTAAGGAACAGCATGGGTCTGCGATCGATCATCCAGATTCTCAGTCAGCTTGTTGTCGTTCCGGTGCGTATAATACATTCAACGGAAACGTTTTTATTCATTAACTACGATTCACTATATGCTTTTATACATACATTTAATCAATGACAACAATGAAATTAGGTCTCAGGATTCTAGTTTTGATTTCGGTCCTACGAGTAAGTGTTCAGTGCAATCAGCTGTTGGTGTATATGAACCGAGCTGTTTAAATGAAAAATTTAAACTCTATAGCAGTATGGAATATCTTTGAAAAAACAGTTACACGCACTGCAGAACACTTACTGCCAGAGCCAGTGTAATGAAATTTAATTTTATTTACAAATGCCTTAATAGCTTTTAATAAAGCGACGTCAAAACAAAAGAGAAATAACGCTAATAATACCACAAACAGTGTAATGTAATTTAATTTAGCCCGACAAAGATCAGCAATCAGCAAACTAGCTCAGTACTCTCCGTTATTAAGGGGTTATAAATAATTAACTGTCTGTCTACTGAAACATCACAGATATTCCTCAACATATATCAAAAGTATAGTTACAACTCACGTGCATATAGCAGCATATAATATTTCGTATGACAGTTAATTGTGAAGTAATAAAATCCGTAACTTAAGATCGTGGTGTCGTCTCGAATACCAATATAATATAAGCATAATCTTTTGCAGATGAAATCTTATACTAGAACAAGAATCATGTGACTAGGCCTTTTTCTTCCTGGGACGTTATCTCGCGATCTAAAGAAAATCTGAAAGTGAATTACACGAGAGTGGATCAAATGAAAATCCTAAATATTTTTTGAAATATTATTTATTGTGCAGAAGTGATACAAAACTGTATCACTTTTCAACGTAATCTCCCCCACGCTCAAGTCCTCCAACACTTACAATGTGCATCAATTCCTTTAGAAAAAAAATTATTTTGGTAGCCCGCGCAACCACTCATGCACCGCGTGGCTTACCTCTTCATCAGAATGGAACTTCTTTCCTCCCATTGCGTCTTTGAGTGGTCCAAACATATGGAAATCACTTGGGGCAAGGTCTGGTGAGTATGATAGATGAGAAAGACACTCAAAATGCAGATCTGTGATTGTTACAACTGTTGTATGGGCAGTGTGGGGCCTTGCATTGTCATGTTGCAAATGGACACCTGCTGATAGCAACCCACGTCGCTTTGATTTGATTGCAGGCTGCAGAGGATTCTTTATGATATCTGTGTATGATACACAGGTGACTGTGGTCCCTCTAATCATGTTATGCTCCAAAATGACGCCTTTTTCGTGCCAAAAGAGAGTTAGCATAACCTTCCCTGCTGATGGTTCTGTTCAAAACTTCTTTGGTTTTGGTGATGAGGAACGGCGCCATCCCTTGCTCGCTCTCTTCGTTGCCGGTTGGTGGAAGTGAACCCAGGTTACGTCCCCAGTAACGATTCTTGCAATGAAGCCATCCCCAACTCGTTCAATGCGCCGAAGAATTTCTACACAAGCATCAACAGGTCGTCCTCAGCTGCCGTTGCACCTATCTTGCAGACACTTTGTGAAACAGCAGCACATCATGCACAATGTGGTGTGCTGAGCTACGACTAATCTGTAAACATGCTGCAATGTCATTCAGTTTCACTCGGCGGATTTCCTTCACTATGGCTTCAACTGCTTCAAAGTTCTGTGGAGCCGTAACTACTTGTGCCTGACCTGGACGAGGGGCATCTTCCACTGAAGTCACAAAATTTGCGAACTTCCTACTCCATTCGTAGACTTGCTGCTGTGACAAAAATGCGTCACTGTACTGAACCTTCATTCATCATTGAATTTCAATAGGTTTCACACCTTCATTACGCAAAAACAGAATAACATCCCTGGTGCAAGTAGCAAGTGGAGCAGCCATCTTTATACTGATACAGCGACGGTATGTGTGCATCTCCACTATGCTGCCACCTACAGGCCATTCTGCACTCTGTTTGTAGCATGCATACAAACTTAAAGGATAATGGCCGAAATTTCGATTTGTTATTACAAATTTAAGGTTTTGATTTGACTCACCCTCGTATTAAATTATTCGTAGCGCCGCATAGCTCATATAATTTGAAAGAAAGTTTAGTGTCCTAACTGGCGGCATGTCTCGAAGATGAGGCCAATGAAAATTAATAATTATTTTCTGGTATGGCGCCTAAAGATGGTCAATGTTCCATTAAGGGCACGTCTACTCAGGACAAGCCAGGTTTAGGTTTACAAATAACTGCATACCTTACACAAATTTTAAGTCATGAACAACTATAATTTAGTTTATTTTACAACTTACATAGACTGTTATAGCAAGATGAACCTCAAACAATCGTTTTTTCCTCTCCGAATCCAAGAACAGAAGAAGTCCAAAAAAAGAGAGTTCAGTCTCTGAATCTCAAATGGCCATGAAATATATTGCAACACAATTCATTTGAATATTCTTTGGTGTACATTGCCAGCAGTTCGTATAATAGTTATCACTATATGGCATTTATAAATTTCAAGTTCATGACCACTCCAGGAGATACAGTACAGAATCAGTAAGACAAATCTAATAGAAAACAGTCGTATTAATTCAGTTAATGTAAGGGAAATATATCAGGAAGTGACTAGCTAAAAACACTTAACGAGTTCTGATATTTATGTAGCAAAATAAATAACGTTGGCAGAAGCAAAAGGGGGCACAGAATGCTGATTTACTTTACCAAGAAAAGTTTTTTTTGAAAGGAGTCACTTTTAGCATCTATCTTCTATACATCTTAGGCAGGGGTGTAAGGTGTAAGTTTGTAGCGTTTCTGTTTTGCATGTTGGTAAGGTTGCTATGGTTCTTTTTGTCAATTGTAATATTTTATTTGTAGTTCACTTTCTTTTTGCATTTTGTCATGTTGGCATTTGGAGGTAGTGAGTGGAGCTGTGGATGCTATGTAATAGTGTCGAGTGGAGAAGTCGGATTATTTTTGACATATTCTTCCATTACAGTACAGTAGAGGGATTACAGCAGAGGAGGCACCCAAATACATATTTTTGTTTATGGGTATAATGCCACTGGGCAGAGCAGAGCAAGAAAATAATTTTCTTGTTTTAACTAGGGTCATTTGGATATCAATGACTCTCCACGTTAGGAAGACCTTCGGCATTAGATGAAGACCCTTTAAACGTATTAATCCACTATGATCCACGTCACTGTCCTCTAGGACTGGCAAATGTGATAAACTGTGTCCATTCTACCATTGTGCGATGATTGCATGGCATGCAAAAAGTACAAAAATTGATTGTATGGGTATCTCTTGCTCTAAGCCAAAATCGCAAAAATCAGAGGTTGACCAAATGTGCATTTCTGCTGGCTCATCATCTATTGGCTCATGTGCAACACCAACCATTCGTACCCCGTATCGTTTTTGTAATGAGAAATGTCATCTTTGTGCTGATGTAATTAAAAGAATGGGATGGTTGAGCCCAATTAAAGGAGCACCTCTCCTTACAAACGTCTTCTCGCATCTGCAAAAGATAATGTTATGCATCTGGTGAAACAGCGGCGGTGTGGTATACTGTGAATTCCTTCTGCGAGGCAACTGCTAGTTACTGCTAGTAAAATAAACGTTAAACATGAAAATAAACATAAATTTTAAATATAACTAATGTTTTTTCTTCTTTAATAAATGTTTGCAAAGTATGATTAAAAATTAGTTAAACAAGCAAGAATTAAAAGAACAATTTAAGCTTTGGAAAAAACAACGAAGAACAGAATATGAAAAATATAAAAAGAAAGATCAACCAGTTATTGATGCTATTGAAAAAGTAAAAGAAGGTATTGAAGGTTTAGGTGATAATGTTTTAAAAGCAAATGAAGAAAATAGAGAATTTGGAAAACAAATGATTCCGTATCATCATATAGAGGAATTTGAAGATTTATCACCAATTACAAAATTAATTGATTGGTATGATGATATTCCTGGAAAATATCACTATACATTAAGAGAATCAGAAATTAAAGATGAATTTAATAAATACCAAGAAGAAAAAGAAAGTAAAAAGGTAAATGAAACTAAAAAGAATAAATGTTAGTGAAAGAATATTCAAAAATATACAGGGTGTTTCAAAAATGACCAGTATATTTGAATCGGCAATAAAAACTAAACGAGCAGCGATATAAATACACCGTTTGTTGCAATATGCTTGGGACAACAGTACATTTTCAGGCAGACAAACTTTCGAAATTACAGTAGTTACAATTTTCAACAACAGATGGCGCTGCGGTCTGGGAAACTCTATAGTACGATATTTTCCTCATATCCACGATGCGTAGCAATAATATGGCGTAGTCTCTGAATGAAATTACCCGAAACCTTTGACAACGTGTCTGGCGGAATGGCTTCACATGCAGATGAGTTGTACTGCTTCAGCTGTTCATTTGTTTCTGGATTCTGGCGGTACAACTGGTCTTTCAAGTGTCCCCACAGAAAGAAGTCACAAGGGTTCATGTCTGGCAAATAGGGAGGCCAATCCACGCCGCCTCCTGTATGTTTCGGATAGCCCAAAGCAATCACACGATCATCGAAATATTCCTTCAGGAAATTAAAGACGTCGGCCGTGCGATGTGGCTGGGCACCATCTTGCATAAACCACGAGGTGTTCGCAGTGTCGTCTAAGGCAGTTTGTACCGCCACAAATTCACGAAGAATGTCCAGATAGCGTGATGCAGTAATCGTTTCGGATCTGAAAAATGGGCCAATGATTCCTTTGGAAGAAATGGCGGCCCAGACCAGTACTTTTTGAGGATGCAGGGACGATGGGACTGCAACATGGGGCTTTTCGGTTCCCCATATGCGCCAGTTCTGTTTATTGACGAAGCCGTCCAGGTAAAAATAAGCTTCGTCAGTAAACCAAATGCTGCCCACATGCATATCGCCATCATCAATCCTGTGCACTATATCGTTAGCGAATGTCTCTCGTGCAGCAATGGTAGCAGCGCTGAGGGGTTGCCGCGTTTGAATTTTGTATGGATAGAGGTGTAAACTCTGGCGCATGAGACGATACGTGGACGTTGGCGTCATTTGGACCGCAGCTGCAACACGGCGAACGGAAACCCGAGGCCGCTGTTGGATCACCTGCTCCACTAGCTGCACGTTGCCCTCTCTGGTTGCCGTACGCGGTCGCCCTACCTTTCCAGCACGTTCATCCGTCACGTTCCCAGTACATTGAAATTTTTCAAACAGATCCTTTATTGTATCACTTTTCGGTCCTTTGGTTACATTAAACCTCCGTTGAAAACTTCGTCTTGTTGCAACAACACTGTGTTCTAGGCGGTGGAATTCCAACACCAGAAAAATCCTCTGTTCTAAGGAATAAACCATGTTGTCTACAGCACACCTGCACGTTGTGAACAGCACACGCTTACAGCAGAAAGACGACGTACAGAATGGCGCACCCACAGACTGCGTTGTCTTCTATATCGTTCACATCACTTGCAGCGCCATATGTTGTTGAAAATTGTAACTACTGTAATTTCGTAAGTTTGTCCGCCTGAAAATGTACTGTTGTCCCAAGCATATTGCAACAAACGGTGTATTTCTATCGCTGTTCGTTTAGTTTTTATTGCCGTTTCAAATATACCGGTCATTTTTTAAACACCCTGTATTAATCATAGTGAAGGTAAAGTATTTGGTTTAAAACCTGTGGGTATATTTAAATATGTTGGTAAATTACCTGTTGAATTTAATGAGGATGAACTAACAATTGGAGGAAAAACATGTGAAGGTACAAATGCATTAATGAGACTTTTAACTGAAAAATAAATTACTATAGATGATTTAAATAAAAAGATTGATAGTGTGGATTTATCAAATTATACAGATACATTATTAAATTCAGGTGCATTATATTCTGATAATAATCCAAATAAAATAAAACCCAGTAAAGGTAATAAATATTTATATTTAACAAAACCAATTAGTGAAGATTATTTTCCGAATTTAAGAACTTTTCCAAACTTTAGATCCTTCAGATATTAGTTCTCCTGAAAAAAATGTAAGGGTTAGTTAAAATTATACAGATAAAGCAACTGAATATGTTTGGATGAATGATGTTAGACAATTAATTGATAGATTAGAAGTAATTCATGGTCAAAAATTAGCTAGAAAAAGAATTATCATAATGAAATAGTTAGTACTGCACAAATGTTAACAAATAAATTTACTGATTTCATAATCCAAAACGAATTCCATATTTAATTAGATTTTTACATAATCTTCCACAATCATTTTGGAAAAGTTATAAATATGGAAAAGGGTTAGTAAATTGGGTTTTAAATAATGTTCCAATGCCTGAAACGCATCTACCTGGATTTAATGACTGCAGACCATTCACTAAACTTGAAGAAAGACTGACACATGGTGATCAAGGAATTAATTCATTAGATGAAGCTTGCAAACAACATGACACTGCATACAGAAATCATAAAGATTTAAATTTAGACATGAAGCAGATAACAACTTCAGTTAGCTGCAAAAGAAAGAATGCTTGCAAATGATGCCAGTTTGAAAGAGATAATTGCAGCTACAGCAGTTAGAGATATTATGTATGGTAAAATGAAACTAGGTATGGGCATTGATGTTGATGAAAATGGTTGGGGTTTATTAAATGTTTGTAATTATTTTTTCTGTAATAAAATTTCCTGTATGTAAATGAATGTACTACATGGCACAATTTACAAGATAACAAACAGCATTGACAATAAAACATACATTGGAAGTACAACAACAAAATTATCTATAAGAATGACAGGACACCGATGTGATGCAAGAAATGGGCATACAAAACCTATTTTAGTTCATATAAGAAAATTAGGAATTCAAAATTTTCGAACTGAATATATAAAATCAGTTGTAGTTTCATAAAGAAAAGAACTCAGAATTGGAGAGCAGAATGAAATAGAAAAAAATGATAAGTCAATTTTATGGAATGTAATTTTAGCATATTCTTACAATCGTAAAGAAACAAGAGACAAAGAGAAAATATGCGAAGTTAGAAGAGATTATGTAAGTAGGCTGTTTAGATTTTTATATTGGTAATGCCACGTAGCGCTCTGTATGAAAATCACTGGCTGTGCTGTGTGCAGCCTGTGGCTAGTTTGCATTGTTGTCTGCCATTGTAGTGTTAGGCAGCGGCAGCTGGATGTGAACAGCGCGTAGCGTTGCACAGTTGGAGGTGAGCCGCCAGCAGTGGTGGATGTGGGGAGAGAGATGGCGAAGTTTTGTAATTTGTCATGAACTGCTACATATATTCTGACTATTAAGGTAAATACATTGTTTGTTTTCTATTACAATCTTTCATTTGATAACTATCCCTATCAGTAGTTAGTGCCTTCAGTAGTTTGAATCTTCTATTTAGCTGGCAGTAGTGGCGCTCGCTGTATTGCAGTAGTTCCAGTAACGAAGATTTTTGTGAGGTAAGTGTTTTGTGAAAGGTATAGCTTAAAGTTACTCAGGGCCATTCCTTTGCAGGGATTATTGAAAGTCAGATTGCGTTGCGCTAAAAACATTGTGTGTCAGGTTAAGCACAGTCTTGTATAAGTTGTTCTAAGGGGACGTTTCATATGTCGACCCTTAGCCTAGGATACCTCACAGGAATCTTCTGATTTTTTTCTTGTAGTTTGTGTATTTAGTGTAGCTTTTGTTTATTGCTAGCGCGTAATTGTAGTGAGAATCTCCTTTGTAGTTGCAGTCTTTCATTGTTGTACTGTAAAACAGTTGTGGCATGCATGTAGATTTGCACCAAGTATTTCGCAGCTGCAATTAGCTAGATATTATTTTCAGTGCTATATTAATGTGTTCTCTTATTTTTGCACTTCAAATTGTGTTTTTCTGTGTTATCGTGTGAAATATTGTCACAATAATGGCGTGTGGAAAACGTAACACTAGGCTTCAAAGTAAACTGAGAAATAATAGTGACGACGAGCGTAGCTTATCAGCACCACTGTGTAGTGAATTAACAGACATTCCAAGTAGTAATTTGGTAATTGTGCATAGGAAAATGGAGGGGCGGCAAATAATGGTGTAGACAGTGAAACAGGTTGTGAACAGGGAAGCATTATCCATCGATCGGTCGGCAACAGCTCGCCTCAGGAATCCGAAATGACAGGACACAATTTTACAAATACTGTAGATTCAGGTTTTGCGTCCTCACCGTTTTCTCAAATAAGTCACGACACATTTTCAGCTTGTCAAAATGTGAATGTTGCCGGTGCAAATGCACTGCCGAAAAGAGCAGAGGAACAGATTCCAGACACTAATGCATTGTTATTACAACCAATGCAACAAATGGAACAAAATCAGAGACAAACACAGCAACAGTTAGACACAGTGGGACAAAATCTTCAAAAGTTAGACACAATGGAACAGAATCTTCAAAAGTTAGACACAATGGAACAAAATCAGAGACAAACACAGCAAAAGCTGCAAAAGTTAGACACCACACTTGAACAAACACGTGAAGATTTAACTACAGAGTTACATAACATTGAATCGAAATGTCAAAAAGTCTGTAATGACGTAAAAACACAAATTTGTGAGCATTTTCAACCTATTTTTTCGCGGCATGAAAATGCATTACAGAATCACGAAGCAGCCATAAAAGAGTTGCAAACCATTGTTCATGAAAATCATGAGACCTTGTGGGCTAAAATTGACTCAGTTGCATCTACCGATTCGGTTACGCAACTGGCAAAAACTCAGGAAAACTTAAAGGACACAGTAGAAAGACACACTGAGGGAATGTGTTCACTATCGGAGAAAGTAGCCGAACTTTCGGATCAGGTCACTAACTTATCTACAAAGGTAGATGATGATCTGAATGACACAAGACCTGTAGCCATCACTGACACAGAAGAGTGCGAACAAATTAGGAAATTCAAACAAAATCAGAATCAAATTAATACGCAACACCAAAGAGAAATCTGGGAAGTACAAGATCGGCTGACACAGGTAATACAAGAATTACGTATTTCAGAGGCCACTCGCGCTCCAATACGGGAAGAGGGAGATAGAAATACGGAACAGCCACAAAATAATAACACAGGGCATTTCGGAAGTTATGAAAGAAATTGGCAATGTGCACCGAATTTTGAGATGGAACCGCCGACACGACGTAACAGTGACCGATATGCTACTCGCCGACACGATGATTTTGACTATAAGCTGTTCATTACTACACGTAAATTCAAAACGTTTAAGAATTCTGCCAACCGACATTCATCCACAAGCGTGGCTCCATCAGTTCTCTCATTGTTTTCCTCCCAACTGGTCATTAGAGCACAGATTAGAATTTATGTGTGGCTATTTAAGGAACGAACCAGCTGTAAGAATGCGATCGGTCATTCACGATTATCACAGTGAAGGAGAATTTTATCATGCCTTCCTCTCAGCGTATTGGTCTCAAGCTACACAAGACCGAGTAAAACATAGCATCATAATGATGAAACACTTCGAACAATCTGAATTTTCCAGTCTTGTGAAATATTTTGAAGACAAGTTGCATAAGAATCAGTACCTGTCAAACCCATACAGCCCCTCAGAACTTATCCGCATTTGCTTAATCAAACTGCCTGAACATTTACGACATATTATTTTAGCAGGACGTTGCAAAGACGACATTGAAGATTTTCAGGGACTGTTACAAGAATTAGAAATTGACACAGACAGTCGCGGGATGCGAAAACAGGAAAACAATCACTACAGGTCACATCCTTCACAATTCCGTGACGACAGAAACGATAACTGGACGCGACAAGGCTATTCTCACCACACAAATCGTGACCAAAATAGACACCACCCGTATGACAACCGTTGGCAGAGTAGTAAAAATTACAGGAAAAGATCACCTCTCCGCAGTAATGACTATCACAGAGACAATCAGAGACAATATGGGAACCAAAATAATTATTATCAAGGGAGACAGAATAACTTTAGATGCAACAGTCCAGCGCGCAGTTACGATTCAGGGAGAAATTCTCCACCACATGACTGACAAGAAAGAAACTATCGAATCTACCAACATGACGACAGACGATATGATCGTAATGACAGACCTGAATTGCATCAGAACTGGCGAGATTTAAACAGAGCAGAGCACTCTCGTCACGATGAATTTGTAGAAGTTAGGTCTCCAAATCCCAATAACGACGCACGCCAACAAAGAGACAATAGACAATAACTCGCACCGCAGGCAGCCACCTGTGCCCACTGGCTCAGGGATAAATAACATAGACGCTAACCTTGAGAAAAATTCCAGTATTCTTTACCGACGTATACCACATGATAATTGCGTTGAAGTCGAAACTCTGCATACTAGGAAGAGTAAAGGTTTACACCACATTTCAGATGTAAAACCGTTTATTGAAAGATAATCTACTTTTTAACTTTGTCTTTGCCTTAAAAGGTTTCACTTCACGTTACTAGTATGCTTTAGAAACTGTTAACATGCAACAATGTTTGAAGTTAAATATCCAGTCAAGAACCAAGAGAACTTATTTAAACAGAAATTACGAATGCATTGTTATTGCGAACAGACGACACAGTGTTATTGTGTGTGTGCATTCTTGCTTGTTAGTTGCACGATTACGTAACGACTATAAGGCTCACATACTTAGAACATTTACCAGTACTGCTAATGAGATTTTAATGCAACATTTTGGTGTACTTGAAAATACATTCTGGATTCAAAGTACTTTCTGGGAGATACCAGATGACACAGTGGTTAGTTAATGTGACAGCTACACGATTTTATCACGACGCTACTAATGAGTGACAATTTACAATGTTGCTTTTGCGGTGTTTCTGTTTTATATCTGTACGGTTTTTCTGAATTCTTCTGGAAACATGTTTTATTAGTAACTTTTGTGGTATAGCTACAAGGAGACAGCCTTTTCCATAGCACAACAATACGTTACAGCACAGAACTTTCTTCATCACAACAATAAGCGTAATAAATAAGAAATCTATACGTAAAGCATTTCACTTTTGTTTATCATGAGGTAAGTACATTGGCTTCTGCTGAACTTAGCTTTCAGAAGACGATAACTACGACACTCCCACAGAGATTATCTTACAGCAAGACGCACATTTAGCACTACAGGACATGTATTTGAGTGATTAATTTTGTACTTAAAACATTTATTTTTAAAGATTTTTGAATTACAAAGAAAGTTTTCCGTGATACATTTCATTCCATTGCTGTAATCTGTAACACCTGAGGGTATAATTACTTTAATACTCTGGGGGGTACACGCCTACTTTGTGTATCATGTGTTTGGCAAGCACAAGGAGCCCTAGCTAATATGGTATTTGCTTATACAACTTTACACATCGGTACCATATTTCTCTAATACATAAATTACACAGCTATCTGATCATTTAACTGAGACAAACTGTTTTACTATGGCAGTGACAGATGTTTACGTAATTACACCGTTGGATAACTTCACACTTAAGAAATTGTATTTTGTCTGTACTTTGCGAACTGTTCATATTTTTTCAGAACCATTGTGATACTATGAGAGCTTTGAATGATGTATTTGGTATGAGATCATGATTTTTAAAGTCCGTTTGAGGCAGATGACACTATTGAAATGAGCAGAGAATATTTTTTATGGTTTGAAATTATTGCAGAAAGCTACGACGATTTTGAGATTTGACTGAGGTGTTATGATGTTATTTTTACGACGACGATGTGTATTATGCTGTTGAGGTATGTTTATGTCAATAAGATGATGCTACCATATATGAGGAATGTGATTACGTGTTTATATGTATATGAATAATGAATAGAAGTTAGGGACTCTTGACTTGTGAAAAAGGATGTTGGAAACCAAGAATCGTACTTTAAGAGTTATGAAATGTGTGTAAATGCGTGAATGTATCACAATGCCGGCGAAAATTTTTTGGACACTGTTATATTCATAGGAGTTTGTTTCTACACGTTTGCAACGTAAATTCTCGACCTGTGAAATTTTTATATGAGACTGTCACTGTAGCGGAAACTGCTGTCGTAAATATTTCCGTAAGAAAGGTAAGTGACCATGACGTAATGCATTGTGAGCAGCCAGGTGTGCCAGCCGCCTTGAGAAAAATCCATTACGGTGTCCTTTCAGAGGTACAGGTGGAGAAAAAAGAGGGAGGCCATTGTCCTCGCTATTGACGTTCCTTTGTAGAAAGCATCGCAAAAACGACTTGGTCGAACTTGAAAACATATGATTACACTGTGGAGCTCTTAATTTATGATATTTACTGAAATGCCTAATGAAATGACGAGAAATATTTTTACATCTGCACATCTGATTACGACAAGCGTCTTTCTACGAGAGTTGAGAGAATTTCCACTAACTTATGAAATGTCACATGACTATTGAATGATATTTTTATGCTTTGGTTTGCGTAATTGCTTATTTCATTTGATATCTGGTTTCCAGCTGTGTTGCAGCATTGCTTTTATAAAATAAAATGCATTTGCTAATGTGAACACTTTCTGTCAACAGATCCATTAAATAATAATTTTGTAATCCACATTCTTTAAAAAAGGAGCACTTGGAAAGGAAAGAACAATAAGAAGGGAGTAGTAACAGTAACTGGACAGATAATTTTCTTTTCAAGTACATGGTAATATTTTTTTTACAGTAAGTTGTTGTGGTGCACCACTTTAATTACATAGACATTAAGATGTGAATATACATTTTCCTTCTCTGCATTGTTGTTTTTACTGTAATTTTTTTTCTGCTTGAGCTATGTCATGTTTAGGTATAAGTTACTGCTGTTTGCCAGGCATAGTGTTACTGAATTTGACTTTGTGTTACTCTTCTAAGCTTATTTTTATTGTTTGCTGCGCATTGCCTTATATTAGTTGTAATATTGCACTTGCTTTGCTAATTTATGCTGCTAGCTTTGCCAATTTGCATTTTTTGTCATTGCTGTTTGTGATAATTTGTTATGTGATGCTGCATTGCCTCGTCCCTTGGTATATATATCTGAGCTCAGTAGATTTAAGTTAGCTTAAGAGGGGTAGACTATATAAGAAACTAACTATGATGACTTGGAAGAAATGTATTGAGAAGCTAAATGAAAATGGTTTGGGCAAAAAAAAAAAAAAAAGGGATACTGTAGAGTGGAGAAAAACTATTTTGACAGAGGATGTGAACAGAATACTGAAAGCAGGCTTAGATAGGACTTTTTGGGAATAAAAACCCTGTCCTTTCCTTTTGTGTCATCCCTCTATATGTTTATGTACCTGTGTGTAATTATGTTCTTCCTGTCTTTATATGTTTATCTGATAAGACTTATGTTGTAGAATTTTTCTAATACTCAGCTACATTCACTATGATGAGGAATACTGTTATCCTCAAATATACTTTGCATTAATAATATGGTATTTTCTTTGTAAAGATGTTTAGACATTATGTATTCTATTCTGTTTGAATGCTCATGTGTGAAGTTGATGTTTCGAAAGTTATTCTGATCTTTTATGTATGTACTCATGTCATAATTCCTGTAACACTGATGTATATGTTATTTCTATTCTGTTGTAAAGCCTGTACTACATATGTTATCTGTATTGTTATTTTCTTTAATGATGTATTTTGTACCTTTGTAATTGTATTCTCATTTTATAAAATGGTAATTGACACCAGTTCATCATATTAGTAACTTGTAAGTTACATTTCATTGCACACATTTCCGTTGGTCATAGTATATGGACAACATGTGAGAAGTAGGGACTGATAGTGTTAGCACGTGTGTTAATAATTCAGCAAGGGACTGGATAACAGCATTGCTGGTTCTAAAGACAATTCCTAAAACTTTGTGCGTGCACAAGTGGTGGTTTATGGACTTGCTATCTTCTCTGCAAGACTCTTTGATGGTGATTGTGCACCTGCATAGTCGCAGCAGATGGCTGCTGGCCATCTCTACAAGGACTCCAGTGGGTCTGCACCTCTGGTGGCCCACCAATACTCTCTACCAGGACTGCCGTGGGTCTGCTCTGTGATGACCTACCTACCAATCTTCTTCAAAACGTTGACTGAATCTGCTGTGGGTTTGCTCTGTTGTAGCCCATTACCTGTCTGCATGTCAAGAGTCAGCACTGTCTTTCCGTTGGAAGGACAACACTGCTTCTTCAAGACTCCATGGAAATCCACTACTTCCGTGTGCATTTTCTTTTACTGCTCAGACTTTGAGAAAAACACTGCAATTTTACAGTGATGAACAATCTGGACTGTCTTTATGGACTGTGAGAAAATTTTAGCTTTTGACCAGCATTGTATAAATAAGTGTGTGCATTTGATATCTTTGTTATTGTAATTATGAAAAATTTTTTCAAATCATTATTGGCCACTGCCCAAAAATATTTTGTAAAATTTTTTGTGGGGAGCATGGGGGCTATGTAAGTAGGCTGTTTAGATTTTTATATTGGTAATGCCACGTAGCGCTCTGTATGAAAATCACTGGCTGTGTTGTGTGCAGCCTTTGGCTAGTTTGCATTGTTGTCTGCCATTGTAGTGTTAGGCAGTGGCAGCTGGATGTGAACAGCTCGTAGCGTTGCACAGTTAGAGGTGAGCCGCCAGCAGTGGTGGATGTGGGGAGAGAGATGGCGAAGTTTTGTAATTTGTCATGAACTGCTACATATATTCTGACTATTGAGGTAAATACATTGTTTGTTCTCTATTAAAATCTTTCATTTGATAACTATCCCTATCAGTAGTTAGTGCCTTCAGTAGTTTGAATCTTCTATTTAGCTGGCAGTACTGGCGCTCGCTGTATTGCAGTAGTTCCAGTAACGAAGATTTTTGTGAGGTAAGTGATTTGTGAAAGGTATAGGTTAAAGTTAGTCAGGGCCATTGTTTTGTAGGGATTATTGAAAGTCAGATTGCGTTGCGCTAAAAACATTGTGTGTCAGGTTAAGCACAGACTTGTATAAGTTTCAATTACTATCATAAACATATGCAAGATCCAGAATGGTGTGTCTGGTGTCACCGCCAGACACCACACTTGTTAGGTGATAGCCTTTAAATCGGCCACGGTTCGCTAGTATACAATGGACCTGCGTGTCGCCACTGTCAGTGATTGCAGACCGAGCGCCGGCACGTCTAGAGACACGTCCTAGCACTGGCCCCAGTTGTACAGCCGACTTTGCTAGATATGGTTCACTGACAAATTATGCTCTCATTTGCCGAGATGATAGTTAGCATAGCCTTCAGCTATGTCATTTGCTATGACCTAGCAAGGCGCCATTATCATTTGCTATTTATCTTGTGATGCATGTAAAGTCAGAACGATGTTCACCAATTATGAATTAAAGTTAAGTATTCCAGTAGTTAATTACGTTTTTGGCTACTATAAATTCCCTTAACTGTTCCAGACCTCACGCCAGCCTGCGTGAGCTTAACGCATGCTTTTCGGCTACCCATTATAGTGGCTTGGCTGTCTTGCCAAGTCACAACAGTGTGAAAATGAAAAATAGAAATAAACTTAGAATGCAAATAAAATGAAGTAAAGAAAGGCTAACTGGAGGAAGCTTTTATGGAGTTATGTAGAACTGAAGTTTTAAAAATTATTATTAAATTTTGAACTATGTAAATTAATAACATCACAACTGATTATACTTTGCTAACTAGTGGCAAAACAAAACAAAATTAATTAAATTAAAGTTAAATAATAAACAAATAAACAAGGAGAAAAATGATAAAGAATTAGAGGAACAAAAATGACATAACTTAGAAATGGGAAGAAAAGTAGGTACTGGAATAAAGAAAACAAAGAAAATTCAAAACAGTAATTGATAAATATCCCAATGCATTAAGTAATTTTGATATACAAGAACATACAAAACATCTGAAAATTAAACACCTTTGTCATGTATACATGGTTGTTGAATTACCAAATAAACCATTACAAATTGAATGTGGTATGTAAATCTAGAAACATCTGATCATCCTGGTACACATTGGATTAGTTATTACAAAAATAAAAATAAAAAAGTTGTTTTGAATCATTTGGTGGTAATATACAACAACAATTAGTTAATTATTTAGGAAAAGATGAATTATATTACAATACAGAAAGAATACAAAATTTTAATGAAGTAATTTGCTGCTCTTTATTTGTTTTATAATTGCTTTGTGAAACTCAATATTTTACTGATATTTTAGATTTAATAAATGAATCTTTTGGAAATAAGATATATTTATTTAAACAAAACGAACAAGTACTTAGTACACCAACATTAGATTTTGAAAAAAATGAGAATATTACTAAACAACTACAATCATCAATAGATCCAAAGGTAACCAATGCAATTAAATCATTTCAAAAAGAATTTAATGCTTTTTTTAATAATTAACTAGAGGTTATATTGGCTTTAAAGGTAGAACACTTGAGAATGTAAATGATCCAATCGATGAAAAATATGTAGTTAACAAACAATACCTAGAAAAAGAGATTCGCATTCAGAACGACGACGGTTCAATCCCGCGACCGGCCATCCTGATTTAGGTTTTCTGTGACTTCCGTAGATCACTCCAGGCAAATGCCGGGATGATTCCTCTGAAAGGGCGCAGCCGATTTCCTTCCCCATCCTTCCCTAATCCGATGAGACCAATGACCACGTTGTGTGGTCTCCTTGCCCAAACCAATCAAACAACCTAGAAAAAGAAAATGTTAAAAAAACCTGAATATACAAGCATTTTAACAAAGTTCAATTATTATTTTACCAAAAAGAAGTAGAAAAAGCTTTCTCAAATTATTTTTAAAAGTAGATTGAACTCTATACTTAGAACAGTTAAGCCATCTTAAAGAAAAAGTATATGATAAACACATAATTGAATTTACTATTCCAACAGCTGATGAACTAAAGATGTACAAATTTGAAAATCTTTTTATAATTAAAAGAATTATTGTTCTTGCTAAAAATACAAATCGATATTTAAGCTTTAATGAATTTTATATACTAGTAAGTTTAGTTAATGAGGCATATCTACAAATAAATAATAATAATCAATGCATACCAGTACACATATCACACGTTTTATTTGTTCAATTGAAAGATTCAGCTAAAAATTTTCCAGGCGATGAAAAAACAAATATATTTGGTGAAATAATTTAAAATTTAGGAAATTTTGTATCTACATAAATGGAAAATCATACTTCACATGACTGTCATATTTGTCATTGAAGTTTAAAAAGTTTACTGATACACATAATCCATGTGAGTAATAATTAAAAACGGAAGACGTAGAATTGAAGGTCTTTGTACAATATGAAAATCTAAAAAAATTAAATGTGTTAATATATTTTGTAAGTGCTGGTGAAGGTTTAAAAAATAAAAATATACATGAAGCAATAAATAATGAATTACATAAACTAATTAGAAAGAAATTTAAAAGAAGTGTTGTTTCTTTTAATAAAGATGATTTATGGCAAGCTGATTTAATAGAGATTGATAATGGTAATTTAAAAGGAATTCCAAAGATAAACAAACGTTATAAATATCTATTAACGGTTATTGATGTTTTTTTCAAAATTTGGTTATGTTGTTCATATTACAGATAAAACAAGTAAGAATGTAGTTGACACTTTTCAAAAAAATGTTTTAGAAAAAGGCAAATAATTTACATACAGATGATGCTAAAAAATTCTATAACATTGAATTTAAAGAATTAATTGAAAAATATAACATTAATCATTATTCTACATTTTCAGAATTAAAAGCAACAGTAATTGAACGATTTAACAGAAAACGTAAAGAAAAATGGGAAGAAATCTCTTTACAAGAATTCGATAAATGGTTAAATTTAGTTAAAGATCTGTTTGATGAATATAATAATACAATACATTCTACAATAAAAATGAAACCAATAGAAGTAAATGAAAGATATTATAAATAAGTAACTGTGTATCTAATGAGACAGCAAAATGTAAAAAAGGTGATAACGAGAGAATCAGTAAACTTAAAGGTCTTTTTTTAAAAAGGATATACAGCTAATTGGTCAACAGAAATATTTGAAATTGAAGATGTTTTTCATTCTAATCCAATTAGATTAATTTAAATGAACAATAACTACAGAAAACAAAACATCCAAATGTATACTTAGTTGAAAAAGCTTTGAAAAAGGAAGGTAATAAAGTTTATGTTAAATGGTTAGGTTTTGATAATTCTCACAATAGTTGGGTAAATAAAGACAAAGTAGTCACAGACTAATGTGCAGACAACAGTCTGAATTAGCTGACGCAAAATCTGCTGTAGCTGACGATTATTTTATAAAAGTTCAGTTTGATGAAGACTAATTATATCATTAATCAATTGTTCTTGTCTATAGTTACTCAACATATTGAAATAGTTCAGATGACAGACAATCCTTAAATTTTCTTTCATTCTTTGATACTGATTTATTAAGTTAACATTATAATTCGATCTTAACTTTTCTTCACAATTTGGATGTATATCTTCGATTTTATGTAGTTGTTTTTGTAAATTTTTTCAATGAATGCTGGTCTTAAGTTTTCATTTGTTGTTTTAGGAACTACATGTGTGGTAATAAACATTTCTTTCTTCATTTCTTTCACCTACTATTTCTGAAGCAGTATTAACTGTTTCTCTCAAATTTTGAATATGATTATCTTTCATTTTAATTCTATCATGTTGTAATCGAATTATTTCTGTGATTAATTTATTCAATTCTTGTAGTTGTATACAATAATCTTTATTCAATCTTTGTAAAAAAATTTAAATTTATATTATCCATGTTTTCTAATTGATGGTAAAACTTCGTTAGTAACCCATCTTTTAAATTGTTTAGCTTCTTCTCTTTTTATTTTAAATTTAAAGAGTGTAATCCATTTTTATTGAAGAAAATAGTTTGTTTATCAATTCTTGGTCATGGCTCAAAAAACGTGATGCACAAAATATTAGCAAAATTCGCTTCATCTTCTGAATCTACATGTTTAATTGATCCATCATTTGTTTTATTGTATTCTAAAATCTCAGCAACATCTTTAGCTTTAAACCATGGAGTATTTTCTTCATCAATAATCATAAAAACTTGCATATTGTTGAAAGTAAGCTTATTGTAGATGATATCTACAATCGGTTCCATTTAAGAGACATATTTTTTATTAGTATTTCAAAAAATATAAATTAGCTGAAATTTTTTGTTTATACAATTTATGGAATTAGATTCTAAGTGAAAAAACCTTTATGTATTGTATTATTTTAATTCTATTAAAATTGAGATGCTTATGTTATTACTGTTGGTGAAAATAATAATAGCTGCAGCAGGCTTAGAACTGCAAAAGAACATGGTAGTTAAATAGTTATTTGATTTTTGTTACTTAGATATTTCACAAAAATTTGAAATAACGAAGGTAGTGATTGATTGTTAAGAGAATCATTAATGTTATTACAACAAACACACAACCTTCAGGTCTCTGGTGAATTACATGAAGAAACTTCACATTTCATGAACAAACCTAGATGAGATGTAGAAGATTCATTTGGTAGTAATAGAACTTGTAAGTATAAATAGGATAAAAAGAATATGAAATGGGAATATAGAGGAGCAAATGAAAGAGCATTGGAATTAACAAATGCAGCTTTTAGTTTATGGTAGAAATATAGTTGTATTCAATTTATTCATAATAATAATGATCCTAATATTTTAATTAAAGGTAAAAGATGAATACATTTATGGTCAACTTTGTCCAAAGGAGTCAGATGGAAATGGAAATGTGTTAGGTCATGCTTTTTCCCAAATAGGAATACTGATCATTTAGGAATACATATGGACAAAGATGAAAACTGGGATTTGGAAATAGATAAAAACACACCAAAATAGCAAACAAATCTATTTGAAGTTTTAGTACATGACATTGGTCATGTATTGGGTTTAGAACATTCAGATGATTTTGATACAATAATGTTTGCATCCCCCCCATGAACCATGGACCTTGCCGTTGGTGGGGAGGCTTGTGTGCCTCAGCAATACAGATGGCTGTACCATAGGTGCAACCACAACCGAGGGGTATCTGTTGAGAGGCCAGACAAACATGTGGTTCCTGAAGAGGGGCAACAGCCTTTTCAGTAGTTGCAGGGGCAACAGTCTGGATGATTGACTGATCTGGCCTTGTAACATTAACCAAAACGGCCTTGCTGTGCTGGTACTGCGAACAGCTGAAAGCAAGGGGAAACTACAGCCGTAATTTTTCCTGAGGACATGCAGCTCTACTGTATGATTAAATGATGATGGCGTCCTCTTGGGTAAAATATTCCGGAGGTAAAATAGTCCCCCATTCGGATCTCCAGGCAGGGACTACTCAGAAGGACGTTGTTATCAGGAGAAAGAAAACTGGCGTTCTACGGATCGGAGCGTGGAATGTCAGATCCCTTAATCGGGCAGGTAGGTTAGAAAATTTAAAAAGGGAAATGGATAGGTTAAAGTTAGATATAGTGGGAATTAGTGAAGTTCGGTGGCAGGAGGAACAAGACTTTTGGTCAGGTGATTACAAGGTTATAAATACAAAATTAAATAGGGGTAATGCAGGAGTAGGTTTAATAATGAATAAAAAAGTAGGAGTGCGGGTTAGCTACTACAAACAGCATAGTGAACGCATTATTGTGGCCAAGATAGACACAAAGCCCATGCCTACTACAGTCGTACAAGTTTATATGCCAACTACCTCTGCAGATGATGAAGAAATAGATGAAATGTATGACGAGATAAAAGAAATTATTCAGGTAGTGAAGGGAGACGAAAATTTAATAGTCATGGGTGACTGGAATTAGTCAGTAGGAAAAGGGAGAGAAGGAAACATAGTAGGTGAATATGGATTGGAGGGAAGGAAAGAAAGAGGAAGCCGCCTTGTAGAATTTTGCACAGAGCATAACTTAATCATAGCCAACACTTGGTTCAAGAATCATAAAAGAAGATTGTATACCTGGAAGAATCCTGGAGATACTAAAAGGTATCAGATAGATTATATAATGGTAAGACAGAGATTTAGGAACCAGATTTTAAATTGTAAGACATTTCCTGGGGCAGATGTGGATTCTGACCACAATATATTGGTTATGAACTGCAGATTGAAACTGAAGAAACTGCAAAAAGGTGGGAATTTAAGGAGATGGGACCTGGATAAACTGAAAGAACCAGAGGTTGTAGAGAGTTTCAGGGAGAGCATAAGGGAACAATTGACCGGAATGGGGGAAAGAAATACAGTAGAAGAAGAATGGGTAGCTTTGAGGGATGAAGTAGTGAAGGCAGCAGTGGATCAAGTAGGTCAAAAGACGAGGGCTAATAGAAATCCTTGGGTAACAGAAGATATATTGAATTTAATTGATGAAAGGAGAAAATATAAAAATGCAGTAAATGAAGCAGGCAAAAAGGAATACAAACATCTCAAAAATGATATCGACAGGAAGTGCAAAATGGCTAAGCAGGGATGGCTAGAGGACAAATGTAAGGATGTAGAAGCTTGTCTCACTAGGGGTAAGATAGATACTGCCTACAGGAAAATTAAAGAGACCTTTGGAGAGAAGAGAACCACTTGTATGACTATCAAGAGCTCAGATGGCAACCCAATTCTAAGCAAAGAAGGGAAGGCAGAAAGGTGGAAGGAGTATATAGAGGGTTTATACAAGGCGATGTACTTGAGGACAATATTATGGAAATGGAAGAGGATGTAGATGAAGACGAAATGGGAGATAAGATACTGCATGAAGAGTTTGACAGAGCACTGAAAGAACTGAGTCGAAACAAGGCCCCGGGAGTAGACAACATTCCATTTGAACTACTGATGGCCTCGGGAGAGCCAGTCATGACAAAACTCTACCATCTGGTGAGCACAATGTATGAGACCGGCGAAATACCCTCAGACTTCAAAAAGAATATAATAATTCAAATCCCAAAGAAAGCAGGTGTTGACAGATGTGAAAATTACCGAACAATCAGTTTAATAAGTCACAGCTGCAAAATACTAATGCGAATTCTTTACAGACGAATGGAAAAACTGGTAGAAGCCGACCTCGGGGAAGATCAGTTTGGATTCTGTAGAAATGTTGGAACACGTGAGGCAATACTGACCTTACAACTTATCTTAGAAGAAAGATTAAGGAAAGGCAAACCTACGTTTCTAGCATTTGTAGACTTAGAGAAAGCTTTTGACAATGTTAACTGGAATACTCTCTTTCAAAATCTGAAGGTGGCAGGGGTAAAATACAGGGAGCGAAAGGCTATTTACAGTTTGTACAGAAACTAGATGGCAGTTATAAGAGTCGAGGGGCATGAAAGGGAAGCAGTGGTTGGGAAAGGAGTAAGACAGGGTTGTAGCCTCTCCCCGATGTTATTCAATCTGTATATTGAGCAAGCAGTAAAGAAAACAGAAGAAAAATTCGGAATAGGTATTAAAAATTCATGGAGAAGAACTAAAAACTTTGAGGTTCGCCGATGACATTGTGATTCTGTCAGAGACAGCAAAGGACTTGGAAGAGCAGTTGAACGGAATGGACAGTGTCTTGAAAGGAGGATATAAGATGAACATCAACAAAAGCAAGATGAGGATAATGGAATGTAGTCAAATTAAGTCGGGTGATGCTGAGGGAATTAGATTAGGAAATGAGACACTTAAAGTAGTAAAGGAGTTTTGCTATTTAGGGAGTAAAATAACCGATTCATGGTCGAAGTAGAGAGGATATAAAATGTAGACTGGCAATGGCAAGCAAAGCGTTTCTCAAGAAGAGGAATTTGTTAACATCGAGTATAGATTTAAGTGTCAGAAAGTCGTTTCTGAAAGTATTTGTATGGAGTGTAGCCATGTATGGAAGTGAAAGATGGACGATAACTAGTTTGGACAAGAAGAGAATAGAAGCTTTCGAAATGTGGTGCTACAGAAGAATGCTGAAGATAAGGTGGGTAGATCACGTAACTAATGAGGAGGTATTGAATAGGATTGGGGAGAAGAGAAGTTTGTGGCACAACTTGACTAGAAGAAGGGATCGGTTGGTAGGACATGTTTTGAGGCATCTAGGGATCACAAATTTAGCATTGGAGGGCTGTGTGGAGAGCAAAAATCGTAGAGGGAGACCAAGAGAAGAATACACTAAGCAGATTCAGAAGGATGTAGGTTGCAGTAGATACTTGGAGATGAAGAAGCTTGCACAGGATAGAGTAGCATGGAGAGCTGCATCAAACCAGTCTCAGGACTGAAGACCACAACAACAACAAATGTATGCATATTATAAAGGTTCACGTTTAGAATTATCTCAAGATGTTATTGATGCCATTCAAAGTTTATATGGAACACACACAAACAGAACAACAACAACAGCAACAACTAATACTACTACTACTGTATTAACAACACCAATTGAACAAATTTAATCGTTATGTGAACTTAAGAAATTTGATCATCTACTATTTACAAATGAAATTTTGTATATTTGTCATAAAAATTGGGTTTCGATAAATGAGAATAAACTTAAATTTATAACTAATTGGTTCACATTTTTACCACTAGATTTACAAAAAATAGATGGAATATAGCAAAGACAAAGTTGTGAAATTGTAATATTTGTTGACAATATGTTTTATATGGTAGAATCAAGAACATTACAATTAATGTCAGGGTATACAAAGTCAAAAACTTCTAAAGGATTACGTAAAAATTTTTATTGAATAGTAGAGTAAACGCTAATTCAGGTATAACATTTTTATTCTGTAACGGAAATTTCTGTGCAGAATTAGATGATGTACTTTTACAACAGGGAGCTATAACTAGAGAATTTCCAGGATTACCACCAATGAATTCCGGTTTTAGATACACATATTTTTTGTTGTATTTTTTTCAAGTATGATACATTTTATGAATATAGTGAATTTACAAAAAAGGTAATCAGAGCTGGTACAACTGATTTACCTTTATTTGTTATTGATTGTCATAAAAAATTTAATTAATTCCTAAAGTAATAAATATATTGAAAGATACAGTAGAAATATTAGAGAATTTAACTTTTTTGTAAACTTCATAAAAATTATTTTCTTATAAATGGAGAACCAAAACGAAATGCAAACAAAACTAAAAGAAACTTATATACTAATTTAGGAATGTGAAAAAGATATTGCTTGTCTATATATTTAAGTGATGAAAATAATACTCAAGTTAATTGATGAATGGTTAAAGGAAAAGGAAAATTGTCCACTTTGTAGAACTGTTACTAAAAAAAAGTGCCAGAAAAATTAGAAATAATTGATATTAATGCTATGTTTGATGTTGTAGATGATGCAGGATATTATGGTGAATTTGATGAAAGTTAATTTACTTTTTTATGATTCTAATACATTTTTGCTATATAAACAGAGCAAGTGCAACAAGATTGTTCTGTGAAAACTGAATTTTGTAGATATTATAATAAAGAGAAATGAGTTGATAATTTCACTTTACAAAAGTATACATAAATGGATATAGAACTAATTGTGGACCACGTTTAAATAAATATCATGTAGAAAATTACAATAGAATCTGATTCCTTGTGTATCTGGAAAAACGTTTGCTATATAAAATTAAAAGAGACATGTATGACGAAAACCAGGTGAGTAATATATAAAAATAGAAAATGAATCTACATTGAATAATGAAGAAATTATACTTGAAGGAAAAAAGAAATGCAAAATAGGCCAAGAAATGAAATATAAACAGAATGATAAATCTACGAAATGTACCTTAAAGTATATTAAGAATTAAGAAAATTTTAACCTAAAATAATAATTCTTTACGATTAATTATCTGTCCATCTACTACATAATTATCATTTTATTATAAAAATAATTCTGACAAATCTAATGAATTTTTTTAATAAATAGAAGAGCAAAGACTTTGATTTTTAAATAGTAAAATATATGATGGTGATGATTATAATGATGGAGTCCCATACTCCATGACGGAGCATAAGGGAACGAAGTGAGAAACCAACGATGCCATACTAGGCGTTGTCCTAGTGGAAGGAATTACAAAATGTGGTTATCCATATGATTACATAGATTCTTGGAAAAAAGTTTGAAGAAACACAATTACCAACAAAAGGTAAATATTATGGTGCATTAAATGATCGTGACATAAGTGGTGAAGATTATGAACATACGAAATTTGTTTGGTAAAAGTTCAATATAAAAATTTTAGGTTAATATTGTGTTCTATATCTTAAAACTAATGTATAATTATTAAGTGATGTATTCGAAAATTTTAGAAAACATGTATAAATACATATAATCTAGATCCATCCTGGTATTTTACAGCACCAGGTGTATTTTGGGATGTAATGTTAAAAATTACTAATCTAAACTTGAATTGTTATATGATGATGATATGCTGTTAATGGTTGAAAAATGAATAAGAGATGTTATTTACAATGTTGGTTAAGATTGTAAGAGCAAATAATAAATATTTAAAAGATTTTAATAGTAAAGGAGTATCAAAATATATAATGTTAGTAGATGCAAATAATTTATATGATTATGTTATGAACAAATATTTACCATATGGAGGATATAAAAGGCAAGAAACAAATAATTTTAATCATACAAAAATTAATGAACTTTCAAACAAATTAGAAAATGGTTATATATTTTAAGTGGATCTGGAATACCCAAAAGAATTACGTGTTTTACATAAAGATTTACCACTAGCTCCTGAATCCGAATTTCTTTCAGGTACAAATGAAAGTAAATTAAAATATACTTTAGCTAAAAAGTGTAATTATGTAGTGCATTATAGAAATCTTAGACAATATTTATGTATAGGAATGCAACTTACATAAATACATAAAGTTTTAAAATTTTAACAAACTAATAGGTCAAAGAAGTGTATAGATCTAAACACACAGTTAAGAACAAATCTGCAAATGATTAAACAAAATTTCTATAAATTAATGGTTAAATCTGTATTTGGTAAAACAATGGAAAATATAAGAAGTAGACAAGACATAAAATTAGTTTCAACTAGTAAAATATGTGATAAACATGTCGCTAAACGAAACTTTCAATATAGAACTATATTTAGTGAAAACTTGTTGCTATTCATATGAATGAAACTAAAATATTATTTAATAAACTAATTTATATTGGATTAAGCATACTGGAATTAATGTATGATTTTATTATAGAGCTATGAAACCTAAATATGGAGAAAACATTGAATTATGTTATCAAGATACAGGTAGTTATAATTACAATATTAAAACCGAAGATTTCTATGAAGATATGACGTCAATGATTGATTACTTTGATACAAGTGATTATCCAACAGATAATATATATGGTATTCCACAAGTAAAGAAGAAATTTGTATGTAATGGAAAAATAGGGAAGAATTTTTGGTTTAAGATCAAAGACGTATGCTTATAAAGCTGTAGACAAAATTGAAAAGAATTCTAAAGGAATTAAAAAGTGTGTTGTTAAAAACCAAATACATTTAGAAGATTATAAAAATTGTTTGTTTAACAATACAGAAAATTTAATTTAATTAAAAGTGAAAAACATTAAATATATACAATTCAAGTAAACAAAAAAGCGCTAAGTCCTCATCATAATAATAGGAATGTATTGGAAAATAAAATAGATACTTTAATTTATGGTCATTACTCAATAAAAAATTATTATATATAAATCTAATAAAATTTTTTCTACAAAGTGGAGACTATAATCAATAAACTCAATGATGTTAGGGTCTCGAAAGAGATTAAAAAATAGCTGAACTACAGATAAATATTTTATTTCATGTTACTGACTGTGAATATTGAAATACTAAATACGGAGAAAAAAATTGTGTGTAGCTTAATAATTATTTTAAAGTTGTTTTACCAAATAGATATTACAAATTAATTGATCCTTCCGAACTTGAAATAATTAAAAAAGGACAAATGAAACTGAAATATAAAGGAATGAAGAAACTGAAAATTAGAAATAATGAATTTCATTATATAGAGTTCACAATGTAAAATATTTACTTCTGTTAACTGATCCTTTTTGATTATTTACTTACATTCACTATAAAATTTTTTAAATAATGTATTTTAACTAAATTATTTTATTTATTTTACTACATTCACCAAAGGGAGATGTATGTAAAATAAATGATTCTTTACTATAGATATTATTATATTGTATTATATTATTATTAGGTAAAAGGGATAGTAGGATGTTTTTGTATTTTCTGGATAATTTGACCTATTTCATAAGAAATGATAAATGTGAGTGTTAATGAGTAATTTTTAATTTTTCATAAAATTGTGCTAGTGAGCCAGAACATACAAAAACATCCTACTAACGTGACATTGAAAGAAACCATCCTGGCATTTGCCTGGAGCGATTTAAGGAAATCACGGAAAACCTAAATCACGATGGCTGTGCGCGAGTTTAAATCATCGTCCTCCCGAATGCGAGTCCAGTGGACTAACCACTGTGACACCACAATTGGAGCAGAATTGTGGCACAATGGGTGTACGCATTGTCTTGGAGTAGCTGTCATTACGTGGTCGTGCTGCACTTTATTATGACTTCCTTTAATATGTTTGTATGTGATGGTGTTTCAAGCTCCTTTCTGGCACCAATGAATTTCTTCTTACCCCAAGTTTTGCTAATCTTCAAATTTGACAGACATTACTCAGGTGTCCCTATGGTTTTTAAGTTAGTTATAAAGTGATAGCTTTCATAATTTGTTTAAATTCTTTGTGTGATGGTACATCAAACGAGCTTTGTTCCTAACACACACAGCCATTCCTCCCTTTCACAGCTAGTTGGTCTGTTGGACACTAACTGTACTAACTGTAGAAGCAGCGCAGTGGGAGATTGTGGAAGTCGGTGGGCAGCAACTGATAATGATGGTCCTGAAGAGTGGAAGAGTGGCAATGGAAAAGAATCTTAATACCAAACCTCACTTTTCCCTGTTAAATCAAAAAACAATGTAGCCTTTATCTTTATGTAAATAACTAGTTACTTCCGAAGTATTTGATAACTTATTCTGACACCACAGTGTTATGCTGTCCACTTTGCCACAGCAAAAATGATGAAACTAATTACGAAATAAGTATTCTATTAATAATCTTTTACACAAGCTGCCGCTTCATTGCGAAAAAACGGTGGCCCATATATGTAATAATTTTCCTTTAATTTATGTCTATGACTACAAACTTTTTCATAACAGATTACCGGTTTCAGTCTTTAATGACCATCATCAGGTCTGTTTCATAAAAACAAAGTCCTAATGTACTGCAGCCATAGTGAGTGTTGTCAAATATTAAATGTGGAATCTGCATCATCAAATACATATAAATAACATGACATGCATGAGTCATGTTGTCAGTAATACTACTGTTTAAAACTGGTTGCAGTACATTAGGACTTTGTTTTTATGAGACAGATCCGATGATGGTCATTAAAGACCAAAACTGGTAATCTGTTATCAAAAATTTTGTGACCATAGGTGTAAATTAAAGGAAAGTTAATAATTTTTTACTTGTCACATCAGGAATATGACTGGTTCTGAGTGCCTATAAGAATGTTTACATTAAAGTGATGTTAATGAAAAGGTACAATGTTTTATTTGCTGAAATAAGGCAATAATATAGTAACTAGTAGAACTGTAGTCAACAAAAATTATTTCTCTTTTGTTTACAAATTTTTACAGAAGAAAAACAAAGTTCATATGAAAGAAAATTTCTCAGTATCAACTTCTGTTTCTTACCAACTCTGTTGTTAGGATCAGATCTTGCCAATTTTATTTTAAAATTCCCTGTGCAGTTAAGGAACAAATGGAAAAACCGTTAGCAGGTCATTCTGATTTGCAACTGAGAAACATGGCTGGCCTTTTGGATGAAGAACAGCATGGCATACATATGCCATGGTCTTTCCTCTATTGAATATGTATAAACTATTCCATTCTTCTTTTTCAGAGTAGGAATTGAGTTATAAGTGTTCATGATTGATGAACATGAGTCATTTTAATTGCATAGCATTTGGGGATCTTACGAACCCGCTTTGACAATAATGTTTCAGCAACATCAATCAAAGAATTGTGACTATTGGAATTCCTAAGGCTCTACTCGCACTTCAATATAGTGTAAACCTTGCGAAACAAAAGATCTGCTTGCATTACCTCTTTTCACTATAAACCCAAACCCTTTGTCGCCGTTCAGAAAGATGTGCCCATTCACCGAAAATTGGTGTGTTGTTGTTTTGAACCATCCTAAATGGATGAACGGATGAGACCTTGATGCACGGCACTGGCAACCCCAATGGTAAACACTACGAAGACTATGTACCCTCTAGCAATGAATGTTTGAAACATACTCTCCAAGATTCGTCACTATACACAAGTTTAGAGCACCGAGAACGTAAAAACACTGGAAATGATTTTTGTTAAAAAAAACATTTAGAACGTTTTCCATTCCCACACTTCAGCTCATAAAGAGGTAGTGCACCGGATTTGGGAGAAAATTTTACTTGACTAGGATGTGGGATAGTCTCAGGACATATCGTAAGAAGTACAGGCGTAATTAATTTTGTAATGGAGAGACGTGCATGGGGCGTCAGTAAAAATGGTTGATTGAATCCGACTAGTTTCTGTAAGTTACTCTAGTTATGTAGAAATCAAGAGACTTCCACAGGACAGACCAGTGTGGACAGCTCAGCTGAAAAAGTCTTCGGATTGAGGACCACAACATCAACAATTAAGAACTGCTGCTTCCTAAACAGGACTCCGATAGATTAACGCTATGATATGTGTACACATGCACATCTGTACTGGCATGTACACTTACGGAAAAATAAAAGTTATAACACGAAAGAGGAGACGTGCGACGTAAACGAAAGTTAGGGCATATTTCGACATCATAAAGTTGATGTCTATTCAAATTTGACACCAGTCGAAGTAGCGCTACTATGAGGATGCAACTTAATGATGCTTTAAATACACGCTGTAATGGCTCTGAGCGCTAGCTACCTTTGACACTTGAGTGGTGAGCTAATGTTAGTCAGGAACGTTTTTAAGGTGTCAAAGACGCCTTTAACAACATCTCACTGAGTTTGAACGACATCACGATACAAGAAGCTGGATGTTACTTTTGCTATTTTTATAAAACGACTGTTAACTAAGACTTTCCAGGAATGTTGCCACTGTACA